>NW_016910954.1:545015-594238 GCF_001483705.2 Eufriesea mexicana
GGAGATGACCATTGGCCATTAGTGAAAGTGGGAATGAGTCAATTGTTTTTGGACTCTGAAATAGGTCTGCGTTTATCAGCCAGGTCCTTCTAGTGACTAAGGGCCAACAAATCGTTAGTCATCCAACAATCTGTTTTGTTTCTTTTAATCCACCTATTAGTTCTGCTGGAACCCGGATGGAGAACGTCTTTCGTAATAAATTTCGGAACACTTGTATACACGATACGAGTTTTGCAACGAGGCTACGTCGGAAAATACAATAACTATGAATCGGTGGAGAAGAATAAGAACTGTCCTCGTACAATTTTCTCAGGTGCTTATATATTCTTACTTTTTAGTGGGGTGAAAATAACCATGGACTCTTAGTCAAAGTAGGAACGAGCAAGGTGTCTTGAACTCTGATGTTAGTCTGCCTTTATCAGCCAGCCTTTATCCTTTCTAGTGACTTTCTAGTGACTAAGAGTCAACGGACCGTTGGTCATCCAACGTACCAATTCGTGACAGACTTCTCGTTAAACGAGGTAACTTCCTTACAGGGGTGGTTAATAACGAAAAGTCATTCTTCGTGGAAATTCCTTACGAGTTACAATTATTCGGTGCCTTTAAAGGCATCGTGTGTATTTCACGGAAACTCAAGATTATCGGACACGTTGCTCGATCCCTGTCGCAAAGGGGTCGTACCCCGATCACCTGCGCGATTCCATTCGCGGAGAGAGCAACTCTCGTTGCACCGGTGGAACAAAAGTCGCACGCGAAACTAGCAAGCTGAGCGACAGGTAATTAACGAGCGGGTTTATCGCGTAATTCTATCATTCCGACATCGCCTCTAATTCATCGTATCGAAAGATCCGAAACGCTGCAACCGTGGCCGCTCGTAAACGTCAGCCTGGCCGAAATTTCGGGAACTATGACACAGCTTCGGCATCTTCCAGCCCGGGCATCTCCTAATTATCAACTAGCAGCTCGGTGTCGGATGACGGGTGTATCCGGGTCGGACTCTGGAGATTGTTAAACGTTTACCCGACACCGTGGGTTATAAACGCCAGCGGGCTAGCGCCACGTTGCGTCTTCGATTCCAGCAGCAGCCCAAAGTGTCGGGTTCGAAAGGTTATGTTTTCGTGTAACAGGACTCTGCAGCTCGTGTGTAAATACTCCCGTCGTGGAAAAAAACATGTATCCCTGTAACTGCTTTATCAGAGAAGGGGACGTTTTTTCCACGTGTTTGCTATCCGCTGCCAAGCTCGTAACAATTCCACGTCGAACGAAACCATTCGCTTTCACGGTCAGGCAATTGTCCGTGGCTGCTCCCGATCGCGAAAGATCCAAGAATCCGAGAAATACGAGCCGCTGCCAGGGTCTCTGGTCAGTATCCTGCGTGAAATCGGTGAAAAGCGTGTCGCGACACATGCCGAACGCATGTTTCCGCGAGCTGAAAGCTTGGCAGGGTCAGGCCGGGCCCGTGACTCTCGGTGGCAGAAGCGGCAACAAAAGGCTCGCAACGGTTGTAAAGGACACTGGCTGTCAAACTAAACATTGACCACGCACCGACGGAGCGTTCCGTGAGCGTGGAGGGTGGTGGTGTTACGTTTCGAGCTTCGTTACAACCCCCACGGATACGCGAGAACAGGAGAAGTCGTAAGGGCTACGCGCAGTCGCCGTCTCTCGTCGTCCTGTCATTTATCTAGCGTAGAGAAACCGGGAAGGACCAAAGGGGGCTGGATCGACGAGTCGCCGTGATTGATCGGCAGCAACGCCTCGACGACTAGCTGGCGTCGTTCTGCTCCACCCTGCGTCTCTCTTCCGCTGCAGGAAATTCGCTGCTTCCGCGGGTGCGCGCCCTGATTCCGTTTATTTCAGACGACGCGCGCGTTCCTAGGCAAATTAATCGCCCGGCACCCAGTCTGCGGCTCCTTTTTTCCCCCCCGTCCGAGTAAAAACGCGTTGTCTCTTCACGGTCTGAGTTAAGAGTGTTTTACGAGAGTGATTTATGGTCGCAGCAAGTGACACGTTCTTGGTAATTGGTCGCCGGGGTCCGAGTACTATATTTTTTCCCCCCCTTTTTAACGAAAGACTCGAGATCCTGGCGGTTCGAGTTATCGGGACGATCGAAATTAAATATAACGGTGACAAAGTTAACCGGGAATTCTTGCTCTTCCTGCAGCATCCCCTCGCTCGTTCGCAGCGTCGTTCCGAGTACGGTCAATTAGAGCTCGAACGACGAGTGATTCGTCGAGAAATATTTCGGGGTCGTGGGTGTCGGGGAAGACGAAGGGAGCTGGTGGGAGAGAGAAGGAGGAGAGGGAGAAGGACGAAGGGAACCGTGTGCCTCCTTGGCAATCCGAGAACTCCGAGGACGTCGTTGGGACTTATAAATCGCTTCCAGGTTTCGCCGGCCCCTCCACGGGGACGGCTGTCACCCGTTATCCTAACGACGTTTAACTAATCACGGCCGGAGAAAATATATATCCGCGATGGGAAGCTGGCGCCCCGAGCCACTCTATCACCGGCTCCGGGGCTGGCTGCTTAATTTGTATCAAAACATGTCAGGCCGGGGCGCCACGCGAACGAGTTATACGTTAAACGCAGACACGATACCCGTCGAGCGTGGCCGATTGCATCGGACCGTACGCGCCATCTATTCGCACAATGTGCCCCGCATGTGTGCGCGTCCCCCGTGAACGGAAGAACCACTCTCGCGTTCCCTCCGGCCGTTCTACGCGTTCCTGCTGCACGGGGTAAATCAATTAGCCGGGGCCCAGTGCGCCGTTAGAACAATGAGGTGAAAAATTATTCGCCGCTGCTTGGCAGTCCGTTGAAATTGCGCCGATGAGCACCGGAGGACTTCCGGTTTAGCGAATTATTCTCGCTGATCGCTGTGGCAGCTCCTACAGCAATTATTCTTCGTGGCAGGTAAATTATCGCGCAAATATTTGCTCGTGGAAAATTCTTACGGATATTCGCGTCTCTTGATTTAACATATCTGGGTGACGAGTATACTTCCGTGTGGGCTCCGTCAAACAGATATGGGTGACGCAAAAAACTCTTCTTGTTCAAGTTAAATAGGATTTTCAACTGGATTTTTAAAAGGAATTTAATGGAATAAACACTGAATTATAAATGTAAGATATACAACGTAAAAATATTAACCCTTTGCACTCGAGAGATGACCTTTAGTCACCATTTCATAAAATTTGGAAGATCGATATTGATTAATATATCAAATTTAATGTAATGTAACAATGTGCGAGGTATCGAAATCAAATAATTTTACAATTCTATTATTATACAATTCTATATTTACTGCTCGAAAAGTATCGTCAGTTTTTGAGTAGAGAATCTTTGAATTTCTACTCTTCTCTAGCCAAAAAATTGTCGAGTGTAAAGGGTTAATATATCAAATTTAAAATTATCTACCGATGCGTGGAATGTCGAAGAAAAATAATACTACGTTTTAATTTGCACATGATTTCTCATTTTGAAAATATCGTCGACTCTATGACAGAAAGTCTTCGAATCACTATTTTTCTGTAACGAAAAAGTTTTCGAGTGCAAAGGGTTAAAAATATGCACATTATGCTATACTGTTTATTAATTTACATTTAGGATAAAATATTACATTATACTATGTCGCGTGGTATTCGTTGAAACAGTCTAAACGCATTTGAAGTGATTTTGAACAATTGGGACAATAGGTCGTACTTCTTTTTCCATATTTCGTAATTATCTGTCAATATGTTTATGACTGATAAAACTCTACCAAGTCTGCTACTCTGTTCTATCGTTTGATTATTTGCAAAATGCAAGTTCGCTGATAGTGATTCGAAACGATTACAGGAAATGTAAAATTGTAAATAAGATCCGCTGACCAACATCTAGTGTCTGTACCAGACGCATCCAAATCATCGGTCCGATAACGTTCTAGCGCTCAGACAGTAGAATTTGGGCCCCGCGAGAAGCTCGACCGAATCGCGTTGCGCGACGAACGCGTTAAAGATTAAACCGAGAGATTTGGAATGTGAGAAATTAAAATTCGGAAATACGTGGACGAATCTCTAATTACCGGTTTTTCTTCTCGTTAATTCGTATTAGAAGGTTCATTTGGAAACTGGCTCTGCTCGGTACCTCGTCCAGTGGGCTCGTACGCGCTGGGAACGCGTGCGTCTTGTAATTAAGACAGTGAGTGCGAAACTGCGTCGTTAACGATCTCTTTCCCGGTCGCCGGCTAGTCGTAGATTGCACTCGCGCAGTGATAACCAGCAGCTGCAGTGCTGGAACCCCGTTCGGTCGCGAGATTGCAATTGCCGTGACGGCACTGCCTGTACGCGATATTGCGCGTAAAAGGTATTACCGTTACTCGCATCGGGCCGCCGGATAGGTCGTTTCGGGGCTGCCGAAAAATACGGGCCGATCCGGCCCTCCATCGGAAAGCTTCGATCGCGTCCGCGACACCGGAAGAACGATGTCGTCCATCGAGGAGAGACACGCGGCTGCGACGAAGGTAAAAACGAAGGAACGAGGAGGAGGTATGGGGGATAAAAAGGAAATTAAGCGAGGTATCGTTGCCCCGGAGATCCTTTTCCCTTTCGGCCGAAACGCTCGGGACCGCGATAGAAACTGGCAAAAAGTACCGGTAACACGTTGTCCCTAAAAATTAATGGGGGAAGAGGAGGATATCAGCGGAGGACATCGGAGCCCGTGGTACCTTCTGCCGCCAATTACAACATTCCACGTTCTTCTGCATCGGACGGGCGTCGTTCGTGCGGGCAACGGCACGCGATTTCCTGCCAAATTGGGGCCGGATTACGATCGTTTCCATCGACGCCTTGAGCGACCGCAAGAAAAACTGTGCGGGGCCCCCGGAGTTCGGAGCGCTCGCGAGTCCGAAGACGGATTTCATTTCTACCCCGTGGCAGAGAGAGGCTGCAAGGCGGTTATTTAGTCGTAGACTCAATTACATCCGAATGCACGATTCCTCGCAGCGAGCACGAAGGATAATTCGAAGGGGTCGCTCCTGCCCCCACTCCCCGTCCCCGGGTGTACTTTGCCAATTTGCTACCTTTTGCCGCGTGTACGCGTGTTACGTGACTCGTGGCTGATCGTACGCTCTCCGTACCGACACCGCGTCGTTGCCAATCCGGCCAGGTCGACCACGATAATATCGTAATTAGAAATCGGTGAAACGGCCGATGCACGCAGGTAGGACTTATCACTTTGTAAGCACGTCGCTGGCCTGGCAGCGGCGGCCATCACGCCGATCGCAGCGCCGCCACCGGGAGATGGAACGGCAGGTAGCTATACGTCTCGCGTGTCGGCCGTGTAAATTTCTAACCGTCTAAACGTACCCGCGTGATTGCTCCACGCACGGGTGTCATTTGTCCCGATCGAATTTTTCCTCGCCCGTGGCGGCCATCCTCGGTTACCCGATCTGCCAGACTCGTAACCGGCAGCCATACGACTCTCTCTTCGTCTCTCTGCGGACGCGCGAGGCGACTCGATCCGACGCGGAACTCACTCACGGCTGCAACGAGCCGCAGAGGGCCTGTGTGCACCGACGACGGTTGCTACCTCGCGCGATTCCTCGCGATCCACCGGTCTCCTCGTATAAATCCGCCTTTTTCCATCGAGCGTTCAGCCGGCGAACGGTAACCCTGCGGACGCGACGCCGTGCCAAGTCGGGAACGCTGGCCGGGAGCAAAAGCTCGCGGCCCGCCTAGTACAGGGAATCTCTGCCGTTCCGAGTCGTCCGCGATGCTTATCGCGGCGTGGCGAGTATCCCGGAATCACGGTGAATTTCGCCGCTCCGTATCCAGCACGAAGAAGATGTTTGCATATCGATCAGAGAGAGAGTGGCGTCCCTTTCCCTCGATCGTCCCCCGATCCTTATCTCGCGCGGGATATCGCGGTGGCTGGATCGTCTCGCGGCGAGGTTCCTCCGGCCCCGACGAGGGAGCCGACCCGGTCTTTGGCGAAGCAGCGAAGATCCGTTAGCTCTCGTGTGGCTGCTCACCGAGGACCGATATCGAGATCGGGTTAAGGCTCGAATCGAGATTATAAGAGCCTATCCTCTGGCGATTTACAAGAGGCAGAGCTATTATATATAGCGTCGCGGCGGCGTATGTCCCGTTAAAGCCGCATTAAACGTTACGCCGGCATCCCGGTGCGCGCACCTTCCGCGTGCTAGTACGTATACATATCCCGTGTACCTACCTGGCTGGCCGCGGCCCCGGTTCGTAAATCAGGAACACGAGCCACGGTGGAAAAAGTCACTCGCCGTCTCGTTCGCCGTGCCCGATACGTTTACCTACGACGATGGCGATGCTAACTTATGCCTCTGCCTAGCCGATCCCGCGCGCATGCCGGCGACGCGATATTTACGATTTGCTGGAACCGCAGTAAACCACTCTCTCTCGTACGCCCCTTCGTTCCTGCCCCCGCCTTCTGCGCGTTCTTTACCGAGTTCTCAGGCATCGACGGCTCTTTGGCAGAATTCCTCACGGCCAAATGGCTCTGCGACCGCCGCGCGAGACGGCACCATCCGATACGCTCCACGTCGCTTTCGATCCGCGTCGCGACACCGTTCCGTCCACGCGTTCCAAGCTTTCGTCGGATTTGGCAGCACGAGATTCGATGCACTTTCCGCAGGTAATAGATAGAGGGAGTACTCGTTGTGGGGTCCAATGATCATTCGCGGAAGGTCTGCGAGGCTTTCAGGGGTCTTGTCAATGGTCACGACTGGATGTCGTATTGACGGATTCCTTCTCGCATTTTTATCGAATTAATTCCGTGATAGTTTATTTTAATTACCGTCTACGTCACGTCGGATACTCGTTTGCTAATAATATACCGATTCCCGTTCATTAGCATTTTGAAAGTTGTGTCATAAAACAGGAGCTCTGGTACGAATATTCATATTTCTAGCCAAATTTGGAATCCTAGCTTTGTAATTCCGTTTGTGAAGGGATATTTTCGGAAATTTCTCGTGTCCAGGGAAACGGTGGTTAATAAATGTTAATGGTACCTCGGTACGCTGATCGGTCGCGATGAACTCGTCACAGGTGCACATAAATATGTCCTCCCTGGTTCCGAAACTCTGACACATTCCTATCGTACCGTGGACTCGGTCCGGTTCAGGAGCGTTCAAAGGGTAAGCCGGCAGAGTTATTCTCGGCGGGTTTTCCCAGGCCAATCGCCGGTTCAGACAGAGGACGCGGTAAAAAATCAAAGGTGCGAGAAGTATCGTTCCGTTTCGGATAGGCTAAACGAAGCACGCCGATGCGATGGCCGAGGCTCGCCACGCGGCGGGCATAAATATTCCACGGGTTGCTTAAGAAGTAGCTATGGAGCTGCCGCGAGGCCAATTTAGAGGCAGCTCGGTTAATGAGCCACCGCGGATGCCACACGCATCTTTTTGCGCCCCCGGGCCCCTGCCTCTGTGTGGCCAGCTCGGTGCTTAACAAACGGATGGGCACCTGGTTCTGCTCTTCCTCCCCGTCTCTCCGACTCCTGCTCCATCTTCTTCCACTTCGTCTCGAGAATTTCAATAACCACATTTCCCAAGTTCCTATTAATATTACGATCCGACGAGTTCATCTTTCACCGAGCAATTAGGAGATCCGACGCGGCTCTCGTCTCGTTTCTTCATCCAATTTCTTCTGTCTTTGACAGTCACCTGCGAATTTGCCATTGCGGGCCCCAATTCCAGGTGGTGCACACTTTTTACACCACACACGATCTCCCCTGGAATTGCTTTTTAACGATTTATACAGATTTATACGGATCTAAATTTATACAGGTAACCCTACAATTTGGTTTTCGATACAGTTCTATGCTCGCTATGAACGATGAGGGTTCATGCAAACTAGGGCGACATACATCCACGATGTTCGCAGATACGAAGATGATTATAGGTAAATTAGACAAAGACGAAGACGAGGTGTTCGATTTGATTGGCTCAGAAAGGTGAAATTCTGTATCCCAAAGACAGTGTAGATGATTGGATTAATGAGAATCCTCCCAGGACACGGAACAGTCTGGTTTGCCTCGGCCACGGGGTCGAAGTGGCATGCGATGTGGTTGGATTCGCGACACGGCGACAATTATAAAATCGCCGGCGTCCCCCGGCTAATGACGCGGTTATAAAACGTGGTCGGGGTCGGCGGGCGGCGCTTATTTCATTCGGCCGGGCGTTATTAAAACGTATAAACGCAGGTGATAAAGAAACGTATACGCGAAAGTTAACGCCTTCGGATTTAACGGGCGTCCAATTAATTTCGTGACGCATCGCGCGCATTCGTCGGAGCGCAGCTGCGGGACGCGAGGCACCCCTGCGGCGCGCGTTCTCTCCACTTCTTCCAGCCACGGCCTTCCGATCCTCCGCTCGTACGGGCCCCGGGGCCCCCCTCCTTTTCACCCCCGCGAGAACGCGTCGCTTTTAATTCCCAGAGTCCTCGGTCGTCCTCGCGTTTTTTCCCGATGGTCCACGCACGAATCTCATTGCCGAGGCGTATTGTCGAGGACGACGGACCGTAAATAGAACGCGGCGCGGCCTGTAAGCCTCGCGGATCATTCCGAATGCTTCCTCCTGCTGCACCCCGCCGCGGCGCGCGTCACTCAACGCCGGCGACATTATTTGTAGCCACGGACGCGGCCCTAATAATAACGCCGAGCAACCGGCGAAGCGGCGAGGAACGGGGGGTTCGAAGGGGACGAGGGAAAATCTCGGCGACGGTGCATTCGACGCCAATGGCCGTCGTGGAAAGAGGAAAGCTTTCTTTACGGGTCTCCATGCTCGGCCAGGAATTGATAATTAATGTTGCAGACTTAAGGCGACCCGTTTATCTTTGGCCCGGCTTTAACGTCGCCGAGGCAGGTGCAACCCCTTCTAAGTACCCGCGTCCGCGCTGACGGATGACAAACTACCGATCGCGAAAGGGTGGACGTCCACGCGGTATCCCGGAGTTCGCGCGTTTCCACGCGGAATTCTCTTCCATCTCGAAGCCGTCGCTCGTGCTCGCTCTCGCGCGTACCGGACGCGATCCGCCGCCATTTTGGTTCCCCGAAGACGCTCGCGAGCGTTAGCTTTCGTGGATCGACGGGATCGGTAAGCTAATACGACGATTAAGCTAATGCGACGCTCGGCAGCGTCGTAAACCGGTAGGGAACGACGCCTGAACTGGATTTCCGAGGCAGTGGTCCGCGAGAGGGCGGCCGGTATAGATATCAGCGGCTGCTCACCGTGGCGCGAGGAACAAATAAACGGAGTACGCGCGTCATAACTGTCGGCACGGGGGCCACGCTTAATAAATACTCGGTTGTTGGCGCGACGTGCTCGCCGTGTCTTACGAGGGTGGCGCGGGCCGCGCGCTCACACACGCGCGCGCGTAGCGAGCCGAGCCTCGGACACGTTACGAGCTTAGCTGAACGAGCGAGATAGTGGCTCGGTGACAGCGGCAACGAGCCGTGCATCGGTTAGTCTCGCCACATCAGGATCCCGACGTACTAGCGCCGCTCTGGTTCCGAGCGGCCGTACGCGTGTACGCGTCGCGGGCCACGCGCTTCTCCTCCGCTCCGGTAGCAAGCGCCGCAACTGTCCGCGTCCGCTCGATAATTCTAGACGACGCGTACACGCGACGAGCATCCGTCCGATTTTATCAATGGACAGTTACCCTCGCGCGGAGCGGACGAAAGCCGCGACCCGCGGATGCGTATCGACCTGCACTTCGACGCTTAATTACGCGGTTACGTGACTGCACCGTGCCTGCACATGCCACGGGGATATTGTCTTCCGCGATGGTTTGTCATCGATATGTTGGCTGATAGGGGTTGATGGTCGTCGCGCGTTATACGATACTGTCACTCTATTTCGAAGGGAAAGCGCGGGATAAGTGTTTTCGATTCGAGAGGTACTCGTTATTAAAATTCCCGAGGAATATGGATAATGGTTAAATTCGTATTTCTGTAGGGATATTATTTGATTGACAAATATGAAGAATAAGGGATGTAATAATATTTAAATTTTATTGAAATAAAGTTAATACGATTAAATTCGTATTTCTGTAGGGATACTGTTCGATTGGCAAATATAAAGAATAAGGGATGTAATTTTAGTTAAAATATAATTATATCCTTTATATATATCAGTATATATTAAAATAAAATTACATCCATTGTTCTTTATATTTGCCAATCAAACAGTATCCCTAATAATTACATTCCTTAAATATAAAATTATATATTGAAATAAAATTACATCCCTTATTCTTTACATTTGCCAATCGAACAGTATTCCTACAGAAATACGAATTTATTCATATTAAGTTAATTTTAATAAAATTAAAATATATTAAAATATATATTAAAATAAAATTACATCCCTTATTCTTTATATTTGCCAATCAAACAGTATTCCTACAGAAATACGAACTTAATCGTTACCGATATTCCTCCGGAACATATATATATTTATTACGAGCTAAGTGAGGCTAGGAATAAAGTATAAACTAAAAAACTAGACTGATAATTGATCTATGATTACTCATTCGATCGACACTCTTACGTTAACTCTTTGCAACACAGGATTTCATATAATAAAATAGACCCATGTTGCATAGAAATTTTATTTATTGTTTTAAATAAAACAATATTGATATAGAACTAATTTTTGTAAAAATTAACTTACTTTTACGATTTTTCACATAAAAAAGATTCTACGTATATATCCTAGAATAAAATAACATCTCTTATTTTTTGTATTCCCAATCAATCATATCTATACATATATTCGATAATATTCTTACATTTCTAATTCCAAGCGTGTCCCTCGATAATGAAGTATAAATATCACCTAATTTTAATGGGAATTTTAACGAAATTCCTGATTGAAGCTTTGGATATTCCAGTCTCATCGGAAAGAATGTTAGTGTGAATAAATAACACAGACTTCCGAGACGTTATCCGAGAGTATTATTGGATCTAGGTGTCGGGAAGATTATTTGACAGAAGGTGAAATCAGATATAGAACAAACACCTCATCATAGTATCGTTTAATGAATAAGCCTTCTTTTCTCAACCTTTCTTCATTCATGCTTCCCCTCTGGACATCGAATCTCCTATAGCCTTCTTCCCCCAAAGTTTGGATCCCCTAAAAACACACATAAATATTTGCATTGCTCTTTTACGTTCTCCTCACTCTCGCCCCCCGATTCTTCCATTTTTTCGCGTCGAGAACGTCTGTCCTACCGAATCCTATGACCACGTCATCGTCATAGGATGATACTGTTGATACGTGGCGAAATATAAGCGCTCTTGAAATTGGACGAACACACTTTTTATTTTACAAACGTACAGATCAGATGTGATACAAAGACGACGAGGACGACGATGACTCGAGAACAAGTGAGGGTTCAGGAGACACGCTGTTCCCTATGTCTAGCAAACCCCCACTCCTTTTAGGATATATTAAGTTCTTTTAGGTGACAATAGATGTAGCCGATTGTTCCAGTTAATTCTAAACGGACACCTTCTAACGAGAGAATCTCGATGGACCCTACAGATGATAGTACTGGCGAAATTTCGCAAGCATTCCTGTGTATATAAAAATTTGTAAACATCTATGCGAGGTTAGGCCTGTTTGAAAACGGTGTATGGAAGATGTAGGGGTATACTCGTGAACACTTTAGTCTTCGCGTTGGGAATCTAGCCTGCCTTGATGGCACGCTCCGGAAACCCCGTGGCGGAGTGGATCCGAGGATTCCCTCGTGTTACCGTTGCGATGGTTAAATAAATTGTCGAGCGTCGAGGAGTTTATTATAGTCCCCGTCGGTCACGCCACTCGACGGAGGGAGAAAGACTCGATCGGGTGCGGGGATCGCGAGCTATGGTTGGAGAAAATGGAAACTCGGCGTTCTCAGCCGGGCGATTATGCCGTTTCGTAGCGGAGCGCGCAATTTATGCGCGTTCGTGGTATGATTTATCGCCGTCACGGCCTTTGCTGCTCGCTTAATAAAAGTAACGACAGTTCTAATTACGGTCGTTAGCGGTTTATAATGCCGAGATAATTGCCGGTCGGGCGACGATGTAAATCTTTTTGCCTGCTGCGTGGACGCGTTAAAAAGAGCGCTTCCGTAGCCGCGATCTTCGATTAAAAAAATGGCACTTCCCTCGACTCCGTGTACGGCCCTTTCCTCTCCGTTCGACGCTGATTATTCCCCCGGAGATCGTGTCTTATTATCGCGCTCGATCTCGTTCTCGTAATTGGAACGTGCTCTCCTATTGAGCACCGTGATCGCCGTGGCATCGCGACGGTAAAAAGACGTAACGAGGTATACCTAGCGTTTTCTTAAGCTTCAAAATATTCGCCGGAATTCGCTGGAATTCGCTGAAACGCGTTACACGGGAACGCTAACAGGAGCGTTCATTAACGGTACTTTCTATCGGCTCGTTTATTTCCACGGCCGTACATCCGCGGCTTGTGTTTCCTTCCTACGAACACGTTTGGAAATCCTTAGAAGGCCATACACGCAGTGTGCGCCGATGGATACACTCTCTCTCGAGGGGTTGGCCATGCTCCCTCCCCTTCCTTTTCTTTTTCCATTTCATTTTTCTTTCCTTCCTTCTTGCTCCTTTTTCTTTCCCTCCTCTTTTTTCTTTTCGAGAATCTCCAGAAGACCGGCAAAACATCAAGGCCTCTCGAGAGAGAGTGGCCACGAGCTGCTCTTCAGGGACGTACCGTATTACAATGGTCCTCCTCGCGGAGAGTATCGGGCGTCCCGTGGAGAGCCACTCGAGGATGTGTTTGAGAACGTGGGGGCTCGGTTTTCTCTCCGAGCTTAAAACAAACAGCTCTCACCTGTGCCATCGATGGCATAATAACCACCTGTGCCGCCGTCTCTTGCCCCCTCTGCCGCCCCTCTACGATCCGCGCCGTCCCTTTCGGCTCTTTTTACCGTTTTCTGGCGAAAAAGCGGTTTCAGCCGCTCCTCCCGATTTCGCCGTTCTACCCCAGTTTTCTTCCACGAGGTTTGCCTCGGATACTCGCGAAACGCGGTAATTACCGCGTATCGTTTCCACCCCTCTGTCCGACCCCCGATCTTCGACCACGAGTAACGACGCGATAGATAGACCGCGAAGTTTAAATTTAAGCTCGACGTCATCTCGCGCGTCGAATCTTTCCTCATCTTCCAATTACTCGCTCGCTGGCTCATATCCCCGCGAGTCCACTTTGTCTTCCTCCGCGAATACGCCTAGCAGGCGCCCGTTGTGTTTTCTCCATTATATTCCGCGGCATTTATCATTGTATCCTTTTTTTCAACGCAATCAACGTTTTATCGGTCTCGTATCTCTCTCGCCGTTTCGCGACTCCTCTTTCTCCTTTTTCCCCTCCCTCTCCTCCCCTCCCTGCCCCTTTTCCCTCGTTTCCCCCTTTCTTCCACGCCGAGCCCACACTCTCCACCTTCGGCCTGTTTCTCCGTTTGGTCGAGGTGGCGCGCTCCATTCAGGTTCCCGGCTCGGGCCCTTCTCGCAGAGCGTTACGAGACCGTCGAGCCACTCGTTTATCTTGCTTGACGAGGAAAGGAGGAATTAACGAGGAATTAATAGTGGATCCTAATGATAAATGATTCGTTCAACCAGCCACCCCTGCCGCCTGTCCTAATTTGTCTAATTATTTCGCTTAATTCCCTCTCGCGCAACGACAAGATTTCGTGCCTCGCTTAACGAAACGAAACTAATTAATGGGATCGTTAACCTACGAACCGGTTCGCGTACGTTTCTACCGGCGAAACGAGACGATTTCCGCGACGCCACGCCGGACCCCCGCGCTGCACTTTCGGCCCGCGTGACCCCCGAATTATATCGGCTCCGTTTCCGAGCACGGAAGGAGAATCGCGAGGTCGGACAGATCGATGGACGAAGCTTTATCGAGGCGTGAAAAGGGGGATGATAATCGACGATGAATTCGCGCGATTACGGGCCCGAAGGTCGTTCGGGGAATGAAATATGGCGCGGGACCCGGGGGTGGAATTGATATCGCGGTACTATTTATTCGTCGACGATATTAACGGCGGATATATCGACGGGCAGATATCCCAGATATTTCACAGCGATCGTTTCACGAAAATACACCGGGCCCTGGGACACGCAGGAATGACAGGCGAGGCCGTCTGTCGGCCCGTCTGGTTAACAACTTCCTTCGTCTTAACGCCTCGAAGGCTATAAACTCTCGCTTCGTTTTATCGTCCTTATATCAACTTTCCGAGTGTTTGCAGAAGAAGCAAGAGAAACAAGTAGCCCTCTAATGTCGCTCGTAAAAGTTCAGAGGGGCGGTTTTTTCTCAGCTCTTTCGTCGCGAGGACGCTGAGGCAACAACGTTAGACGTACCCGACACCTACTTCTCTGGTGTGAACAAAGAAACCACGTTTCCGGCCTGGCAATTAATGCACTCGAAATGCACTTCTGCTAAAAACATCCTCTTCTATTGCCTCCACGAGTCCATCGAAGACCGGAATTTTCCGCGATTTTACAAATGATTCCATTTCTTTCTTGAATTTTGAAGACTATAGCTCGAAATTTTCTGTGTCGTTCGCGTTGGAACATGTATAAATATATATATGAGCCGTTCATTGTACAAATCGATTAACTCCACTTTTCGGAAAATCTTAAATTTAAGTGTCAAAGCACTTGGTATAGTCATAACTTTTTATATTTAAGATTTTTCAAAAAGTGGAGTTAATCGATTTGTGTAGTGAACGACTCATATATCATACTAATCGTGGTATCTATTATGTAACAGGTAAATCTATTTGTATATCATTATGTGATTCACGTGTACTCGCTTGCTTTGCTATTCGCCATTCTTCTCGATCCTTCTGTTGTTACTAATACGAGTTTAAACGTAAACAAAATTTATTGTCTGCGAGACAAACCGTATTTTCATTGATAAGCTAAATACTCTAACAGTTGTAACAATTATTGTCGAATTAATACTATAAAACACGCAATTTTCCGTTAAGTATAAAAATTACACCGTAAACCTATATAGACGCTATATTTAACGTAAGACGCACTTAGAACTGTGTGATTATATTGTGAGAGCTCTACTGACTAGTGTGAATCGTTTATGCGTATCGTCCGTGTATCCCGGAATTGTGTTGTACCTATTCTACACCTATGATAAAACCGTGCACGGTTTGTCCTGTTGCTATGACCTATTACGGACCGCGTATCTGTATATTTGCCTAACTAACGCACGCGTTGCCACGTGTATGTACGTACAAGTAATATTCCGCGTGTCCTACCAAAATTTATTCATCGACATCTCGCAAACGATAAAAATTCCGAGGCTAAAATTACAGAATCGAGGTTCATCGACTGCTAATTAATCCCGGAGATTAGATCGCGACGAAATTTGAAGAAGAAGGAAAGGGTTCGTTCCCCCACTCCTCCCTTCTCCCCAAATTCCGACCCAAAATCGGTCGCTTGGGCCTTTGTACATCGACACGCCATAGATTCTTCGAAACGCATTAATAAGTACGGTTAATTCGACTTACCTCGTTGCACGGTGGATCGCGAGGTGCGCAGCCATTTTGCAGTCGAAGAATCCTTTGTCGCGCACGTGGCTGTAGAGGTTATGCGAAGTTACGCGACGCGTCGCGCTGCGAGGCACACACAGGGAAGGCCGGCCGGAAACTGAACGATACGTAAATGTAAGGTCGAACTGTGACGTCATGTCGCCGAGGCGATTAGTTCTAGAACATATTGTTGATGAAACGAACGAGCAGCAGCGCCGGCGGTTAGGAATCTATTGTTTACATCGGGGTAGTCTCCTCGTCGCTCGCTTTTGCGTGGATCATTCAGTCGGCCATAAGCCACGCCAGTGTACACTCGTCTATTGTATAAGATAAACACGCGATTTCCTATATTCGGCTATCCTGCGTATTTTATTATCAAGTTCTAGTGAAAACTACCGGTATTACGCGTTTGCCAACCGAATATAGTGACGTGTGTGTCGTTTGAGTGAACGTGACGATGCTTTGGAGCCGAAGAGTCACCGAGAAAATTAATTATCACGTGGAAGAAAGGAGAAATTCTTTTATTCCTGTTCTCCGTGGAAATTCGAGGTAAGGAGTCAACAGAGACATGTATCATAATACTACCTGTAACCATTTCGAGTCTCCTTCGCGTCGCGTTACCTGTTCGCCTCTTTTTCTCGTCAGACTACTGTGCCATTAAGACCCGTTTGAACACCGTAGTTTGAATATGAGCTTAGTTGATTGTCTCTGATATGAACCGTGTTTTCATTGCTAAATTAGACACTTGGAGTTCTAACAATTGGTCCTTTTTGACCAAGAGAGTCATTACCCTCGCGAGCGCGCCGCGACGCCATTTTCCATACTTCACGTAAGATTCTGCCAGTGGAGCAGGGTCCCGGTGTACCCCGGCACCGGGTGTGGCGATCGTGTCGTTTGGAGGATCGCGTGTCAGGTTAGTTCTTCGTTCGGGGACGTGATCCTTCGACAAGGATGCGCGTCCTATCGAGATAAGAGGAAGGTGACCGACGACGAGGATGGGAACGGGACGCGTGCGCATGCCTGTTTACCCAATGGCCCCGCTCAGCTGGCGCGTTCCATCAGTCACACGCAAATAACTCACTTCTCGCGGAGGAGCGAGCAGGCGAGGTAATTTATGCCCGCCGAAGCCCCTATCGCTTTCGTCCGCCGCGATGTTCTCGCACCTAGGCCGGCGACATTCTCTCCTCTCTCGTCCACGGCCGACTTGTTTGTATTATTTAAGCGGCGGAGGCCGAGGCCCCGCCAACAGCTTTATGGATGAATTAATGTCCGCGAAGAGGCCAGCGCGAGAAAAGCACCCGTCCGCGTGCCCTCACCGTCGCCGATTGATCTCGCGATTCCAAGGGGGTCGTGTCGCCCTGCTCTTACGCTTTGCGCCGGGTACCGATGTTAAACTAGCACTGATTTGTAACCGTAACTTCTCGATCGTCCAAGGTCGACTACGAAATTTTCCGAGCTCTCGAAATTTATGTAGATTTTGCTCCAAGTGTAGATAACGTCCTTGCGGAAATCTTTATCGAACATCGTTGAACGATGTATCCCGATATTTCTCTGTTTAGATTTAGATTTATGTAGATTTATCTAGGCTTTGAGAATTTCAAGTATTCGAAACTTGAAACCTTAAATTTCACGGGATTTCGAGATTTTCACGTTTCCAAAAACACGCATCTAATACAGACGAGTTATAATTGGTGATTAGAAAACGCTCGCGGCTTAACCCTTTGCGGACGACTGTCGTATATATACGTTCGACGGAAAATATCAGTTTGGCCAAGGAACTCATATGTGTCCCACGTAATCATTTGGAAATTTCGGTATATTCTCTATCTTCCACGATACATAGATTGAAACTAAAAATGATATTATAAGTGTGGAATATTTATAATTATGGAAAATATCAGTGTAGCCAAGGAACTTACATATGTATTCCACGTAAACGCGTCGCTGTAGCTGAGAAACACACACTTACTGGCAAAAGTTAGGAAATAATATTCCATACTTATCTTATTATGCCATTTTTAGTTTCAATCTATGTATCGTAGAAGATAGAGAATATACCCAAATCTCCAAACGATTACGTTATTCCTTTACGTTGTTCTTCTCTCAGTAAGTGTATATGCACCCGCTTTGCGGCCCTAGGACCGCGCGTCCCAAGTTAAATGGCGGCCTGTTTCGTTTCCTTACTGCCAGTTTCGCTATGAACGAAAATCGCGTTTGAATAGAAATGAGGTTTGTTTTTGCGTGTATTACAAAACGCGACGACTTTCTTAATCAAATTTCTGGCTCTCTTGCGTCCGTATAGCGTAGAATTTTTGTTCTAACATCCAGAACTATATCTTCGGATTTTGTGATCGTCTCCCTTTTTCTTTGTAATTGGTGAACAATTCTTCTTTTAATACGCATAGGAATCCCTTTGTTTATTGTGGCTGTCTCAAATATCGCTCAATCTCTCGTCGTTAAGTGCTCGCTTTCTGCGGGTTGAACGGAAAAGACAGCAATATTGGCGTGGGGCTGAACGTGTTAACCCTTTGCACTCGACGATCTTTTCGTTCCAGAAACATAGTAATTCGAAGACTTTCTGCCATAAAGTCAACGATATTTTCAAAACGGTAAATAAGAAGCGCAAATTAATTGTAAAACGTAGAATTATTTTACCTCGATATTCCATACATCCATGGACAATTTTAAATTCGAAATATTAACCCTTTGCACTCGACGATTTTTTGGCTAGAGAAGCGTAGAAAATCAAAGATTCTTCAGTAAAAAACTGAGGATACTTTTTTGAACATTAGATAAAGAATTGTATAATAATAGAATTGTAGAGTTATTTGATTTCGATAGTTTGCACACTGTTACATTACATTAAATTTCATATATTAATTAATATCGATCTTCCAAATTTGATGAAACGGTGACTGATGGTCACCTCTCGAGTGCAAAGGGTTAATTAACAATGATCTTTAGAATCTGATTAAATGGCGACTAGAAGGCACCTCTCGAGTGCAAAGGGTTAATAGCTAAAGTGTTAAGTAGAGTCACTATGCAAATGGGTTAAAAATATCCGACCGAAAAGAATCGAGTTTCGTCGTTGCATATTACCCGTGCCAAAAGAAGAATGTGTATTTCACCGCGTGCGACTGAGGGGCCCGACTCATCTATCACGAAATCATGCAAAAACAATTACCCCTTAGCGGGCTTAATTGAATCGGCGTGGCGGTTAATTTGTCGAAAGTGTGTAAGGAAGAAGTATCGAGTTCTGTCGAAGAAACTTGCGGCAGTCTGTCTGCGGCGTCTACGTCGACGTAAAAGGCAGGCGGTTTGGATGGAAACGAGCCGGTTAATTCTGGAGCCGTTTGTCAGACGAGGGCCGGCATCAGCGTTCGAGCATCGGCAACGGTACACAGAACGAACGAGGCGGTTTCCCAACCTCCACGGTTACACCGCACTCGGTATATTTATTGGTGACGTTATTTTGGTATTTCGTTACGGGCGACGTCGGGCACGAGGCCGCGGCTCGTTCGATCCGTTGAGTAATCGTCGCCATTAAGCAGCCTGTCCTCTCGCGTCTATACGCGGGGCTGGCTGCTTTTTTGAAAGACGACGCCACGGAAAGGGGGTGCCCGCGCTGTGAGAAATAAGGGAGGCGGAGGTCTAGCGGGACGCGAGAGAGCGGGAAACGGGTCGGAAGAGGAAGACCGACTGCCTCTTAGCAGTGATAGAACGGCCGGGATTCACGCTATGACCGTTACACCGCCAATTCGCCCGGTGATGAACTACCCCGATCTTACCTCTCTCTTTCTGTCCCCCTGCTCCGCGTCGTTGCTAAGTTTGCGCCAGTATGTCCCCACTGTCCGCCATCTTCGTCGTCTAATTTTTCCTCGCGGATTCCTCGCTCGAATCGAACCGTGGATCGCGCAGAGATACCGGAAGTTCGATTAGCCAGCACACTGGTCGAGCGTGTGCTCGAGTAACGCTGCAATAACTCGACGAGAGTTTATCCGGGGAGACCGAAACTGCTCTGCCCTTACTCCTCTTCCACGGCGTTTCCGTACATACGAAGCTTCGGCCAATTTACCGGCTCGCGTTGGCCGCTTCTCAAGGCGCATAGCACGGAACCAAACGATTACGTTGTTTCTTTACGTTGTTCTTCTCTCAGTAAGTGTATATGGCCCCGCTTTGCGGCCCTAGGACCGCGCGTCCCAAGTTAAATGGCGGCCTGTTTCGTTTCCTTACTGCCAGTTTCGCTATGAACGAAAATCGCGTTTGAATAGAAATGAGGTTTGTTTTTGCGTGTATTACAAAACGCGACGACTTTCTTAATCAAATTTCTGGCTCTCTTGCGTCCGTATAGCGTAGAATTTTTGTTCTAACATCCAGAACTATATCTTCGGATTTTGTGATCGTCTCCCTTTTTCTTTGTAATTGGTGAACAATTCTTCTTTTAATACGCATAGGAATCCCTTTGTTTATTGTGGCTGTCTCAAATATCGCTCAATCTCTCGTCGTTAAGTGCTCGCTTTCTGCGGGTTGAACGGAAAAGACAGCAATATTGGCGTGGGGCTGAACGTGTTAACCCTTTGCACTCGACGATCTTTTCGTTCCAGAAACATAGTAATTCGAAGACTTTCTGCCATAAAGTCAACGATATTTTCAAAACGGTAAATAAGAAGCGCAAATTAATTGTAAAACGTAGAATTATTTTACCTCGATATTCCATACATCCATGGACAATTTTAAATTCGAAATATTAACCCTTTGCACTCGACGATTTTTTGGCTAGAGAAGCGTAGAAAATCAAAGATTCTTCAGTAAAAAACTGAGGATACTTTTTTGAACATTAGATAAAGAATTGTATAATAATAGAATTGTAGAGTTATTTGATTTCGATAGTTTGCACACTGTTACATTACATTAAATTTCATATATTAATTAATATCGATCTTCCAAATTTGATGAAACGGTGACTGATGGTCACCTCTCGAGTGCAAAGGGTTAATTAACAATGATCTTTAGAATCTGATTAAATGGCGACTAGAAGGCACCTCTCGAGTGCAAAGGGTTAATAGCTAAAGTGTTAAGTAGAGTCACTATGCAAATGGGTTAAAAATATCCGACCGAAAAGAATCGAGTTTCGTCGTTGCATATTACCCGTGCCAAAAGAAGAATGTGTATTTCACCGCGTGCGACTGAGGGGCCCGACTCATCTATCACGAAATCATGCAAAAACAATTACCCCTTAGCGGGCTTAATTGAATCGGCGTGGCGGTTAATTTGTCGAAAGTGTGTAAGGAAGAAGTATCGAGTTCTGTCGAAGAAACTTGCGGCAGTCTGTCTGCGGCGTCTACGTCGACGTAAAAGGCAGGCGGTTTGGATGGAAACGAGCCGGTTAATTCTGGAGCCGTTTGTCAGACGAGGGCCGGCATCAGCGTTCGAGCATCGGCAACGGTACACAGAACGAACGAGGCGGTTTCCCAACCTCCACGGTTACACCGCACTCGGTATATTTATTGGTGACGTTATTTTGGTATTTCGTTACGGGCGACGTCGGGCACGAGGCCGCGGCTCGTTCGATCCGTTGAGTAATCGTCGCCATTAAGCAGCCTGTCCTCTCGCGTCTATACGCGGGGCTGGCTGCTTTTTTGAAAGACGACGCCACGGAAAGGGGGTGCCCGCGCTGTGAGAAATAAGGGAGGCGGAGGTCTAGCGGGACGCGAGAGAGCGGGAAACGGGTCGGAAGAGGAAGACCGACTGCCTCTTAGCAGTGATAGAACGGCCGGGATTCACGCTATGACCGTTACACCGCCAATTCGCCCGGTGATGAACTACCCCGATCTTACCTCTCTCTTTCTGTCCCCCTGCTCCGCGTCGTTGCTAAGTTTGCGCCAGTATGTCCCCACTGTCCGCCATCTTCGTCGTCTAATTTTTCCTCGCGGATTCCTCGCTCGAATCGAACCGTGGATCGCGCAGAGATACCGGAAGTTCGATTAGCCAGCACACTGGTCGAGCGTGTGCTCGAGTAACGCTGCAATAACTCGACGAGAGTTTATCCGGGGAGACCGAAACTGCTCTGCCCTTACTCCTCTTCCACGGCGTTTCCGTACATACGAAGCTTCGGCCAATTTACCGGCTCGCGTTGGCCGCTTCTCAAGGCGCATAGCACGGGGCGATTAGATCGGGAATGGCCGCGACACGGCCTCCAAGACTCTCCGTATTCGCTTCTGAAGCGGTTCACGAGCGGTCGCCAATCTGTCGAAGCGGCTGCGACGATAGCATCGAACGGGGTCCCGTCTCGTGGATCTGGAACAACGCGAGTCCCGCCAATTTCTCTTTCCACGACGGCGTGGAAGACAAAGCTGCTCCACCGCGTTGGCCCTCGCCCGGAATTTTGCTCGTAGGCGGAAACCACGCCGGAGGACGGTGCGCGAGCGAGCGAGCGACGAAGAGAGAGAGAAAAATTCGACCGACGAGAGGGGGGGGACTGGTCGCAGTTGCGGTCCCAGTTGGAAAAAACGGTCCCCACGGAGGGAACGTAGAGAGAGAGAAAAATTCGACCGACGGGAGGGGGGGGACTGGTCGCAGTTGCGGTCCCAGTTGGAAAAAACGGTCCCCACGGAGGGAACGTGGCCCATTATGTGCGCGAGGGAGCGAGCTTTTTTGCGGAGAACGCCGGGGCTCGCCGAGGGTGGCCGCCGCCGTCACGTTGACGAGAGTCGCGCAGCTGGAAAACCGAGCCACCTCGCGGGCATTTCGAGAAAAAGGGAGAAGGAAGAGTGGGACTCGGGACGAGGTGGAAGAGAAGAGGAGAGCAACGACAGACCCGGTGTGCTCGGAACGTTCGCGTGCTTTCGGCTATCTCTATATATTTTGCTTCCAACCTACACGTGTCTCCGCGTGTCTCCGCGCTGTTCCGGGCTCAACATTCTTGCGGTACGCCGAGCACTCCTCTCCCGTCCTCTCTCTCTCTCTCTTTCTCTCTCTCCTTCGCCACTCGTTTCTCTTCTTTTCTTCTTATATATCGTCGCGAGCACCGTCCGCGAACTAACTCGTAATCCTCTCGTCGCCTCCACACATCACCCTCCAACGACGACCGTCTCAGCACCGAACACACCCCCGCGTAGCTGTGTTCTCCAGCCACGCCGCGGAGGATCTGCCTCGAATCTGTTATACGGAAAATTACGAGCCTCCGGCTGAGGTGCACGGTCCACGGTTCTGCTCTGTGTACTCCGCCTGGGTAAACAGATTTCTCGACCCTTTCTCGCGTCGCGATTCCATCTCTGTTTCGGTGCTTTTCGCTGTGATTTAATGGTCTTTACTTGGACTTTAAGTGGAAAGAAACGGCGCAGCATATAGTAGTCCCCTTGTTACGTACCTTTGTAAATTTACCCCGATTTACGAGATATTCCCGTATAATCCGCTGACACGTGCGCGTCGCCAATGGTTCGATGGAATAATAACAGAGTCGATCGTGATAAAAATTATATTTTCATTGTAATATCTTTCCCACGTACCGAGCAGACAGTGGTAATTAATATTTCTACGTTTCGTCGTTTCGTTTCGAGTCTGTAACGCGTTTCGTAATAGCTTGTGACGTCGCAGGCTAAATCTCTCGGAAATCTAAGATCGAAATCTCGCCGATGCTAATTTATTCCAAAACTGCGCCATAATTTATACACTTGCGAAAGACATTATCGCCGATAACGTGTCGCGATACGGAAACGAACGTGTAATTCATTCGCCGGATTATCTAATTCCGAACTACGTTCGATCCATTCCGAGATTACAAAAAGAACTTTGGTAACACGGAGTAGATCGTAGTTTATTTAAATTTAACGCGCAGCACCTGGCTCGTCGTCGCTTTCCAAAGAGAAATCTTTGGAAAACGATGCCAATTACCAGGTCTCGCCACGCGGAGGTGTCAGGCCCTGGGCCTTAAGGGTCCCGCGATAGTGGCGCTACTAGCGCATTCCAGTGTCTAGATCAATCCGTGATAATTAATCCAGAGTCACCGTGATCCACCAAATTATTTGTCGATAATTTGCGAGAAGAGTCTTTATTTGTATGTCACCCTGCATCGAGATCTATTTTTGCTTTATTTTTATATTATTTTTCATTATTTTTATTAATTCTCGAAGCAGGGTTGAATGATGCAGAAGGTTGTCATAGGGTTTATAAAAATCTAGACCCCGAAGGTTTCGACGAGGCACTTTTTGACAGTACACTGTCTGCACCACGCATCATAGAAGACTTCGAGCCTCCGTATATTTTAGAATCAAAGATCGTTTCGACTTATTAACCCTTTGCACTCGAGAGGCGCCCTTCAGTCGCCATTTGATAAAATTTCGAAGCTCGATATTAACCCTTTGCACTCGGCGATATTTTCGTTACAGACACATAGTAATTCGAAGTCTTCCTGCCATAAAGTCGACGATATTTTCAAAACGGTAACCAAGAAGTGCGGATTAATTGTAAAACAAAATTATTTTACCCCGATATTGCGTGCGTTGTTGAACAATTTTAAATTTGAGATCGTAATTAACAATGATCCCTAGAATTTGATTAAATCGTGACTGAGAGTCGCCTCTCGAGTGCAAATGGTTAATTGATATATCAAATTTAAAATAATGTAACACTGTACGAGGTATCGAAATGAAATAATTCTACGTGTTAATTATTATAAAATATCATCAGCTTTATAGCAGAAAATTTTTCAACTCGTACCAAAAAATCGTCGAGCGTTAATCCGATTTTTGCTACACTATTATCTGTCATTTGATTATTCCTTTACCGCAAATTTTAATTTCTCTTCTCAAAGCCTTCCCAAATCCTTCGCTGCAATATTCCCATGGGGACCGTGTCGTTGGCAAAACTAGATACACGGTTGCCGAAAATCGACGCAAAAATCTCGGCAAGCCTCGAATTCTCACGGGACGTTAAATCCATACTTGCATCTCTGTTTTTCTCTTTAGCTACCATTGGCGCCCGTGGCTGGAAACACAGCGCGTCCCGTCCAATTCGTCTGTTCCATAATCGTGGCAAGACGCCGGTGTCTGGACGCAGCGACACTCGCATTTGTCCGCGACAATCGGGCCTGCTCAGCCATCGGATAAACTATTCCAGCGTGGCGTTCCACGGCCAATTAGAAATCCGCGGGAAGCACGAGCGGGTCCGTACGTCAGGGCAAAGTGGAAAGACCGATTAGCGCGACTCGCTGTCAAAACATCCACTCGCAGCCGGGACACGCGGGCCGCGTCTCTCCCCCGCGCTGACGCATACGCAAAGAGTGCATCCGTGCACTCTCGGAGAATCAGCCACCCATGTGCACTCCCGGCAGTCCATCACTCCCGCCTGGACGGCTGCTGTCGGCCAGAGAAAGGGAGCGAGAGACACTGTGCGACTCCGAACGCCGCGGATAAAGGGAGAAGAAGCGGATGAAGCGGGACGGAGAGGGAACGACGGAGAAATAGGGAGGAAAAGAGAGAAAGAGAGAGAGAGAGAGAGAGTTGGGCCGGCGCATAATATATCGGTTTAAAAGTACCATTTATTTAAATGGCGTTTATACCGGCCCGCCACGGGACGAAAAACACAGGCCGCAGACCTGAAAATAATAACGGGGTTAGCAGGGTCCTCGACGAGGAGAGAAATGTCCTGCGCGGCCGGCACGCGGATGCAATTGAATCAATCATCCTCGAAAATGGGATTTCTGGATGCTCTCTCCGCCTCGTAAACCGCGATGAATTACCGTTCCAGCCTCGCTATAATAGTTGTCACCGGGCGGAAAAACGTCGCCTAGCCCCCTGTCCGTCTGTTTTATGACCGGCTGCCGCGAAGAATCTCTTTCCACGTCCTCTTCTTCCTGTTTTATATATCTGTATTTACCTTTTGGCTTTTCGAGAAGGTCGCTCGCGTCTCGCCGCTTTCTCTCTCTCTCTCTCTCTCTCTCTCTCATTCGCTTCTAGCAACCGATAAACTTTTCGCCCGCGGACGTAATTTGTACCGGTGGCTCGATCGTTAATCGCCGGAGAATTCGGGGACCGTTTCGACGTCTACGCGTTTCACAATACGTCGCGAGCCTCCGCGGTGAGTTATTAAAATGGCACGAGCGATTTTATCTCCCGGCCACAAATAAGCAGCTCCCTTTGAACGAACGTTTAGGTGTGATCGAGGGGACAGGCCGCCTAACTTTATAGTCCCTAACGGTGCTGAACTCGTCTCTTTCTCCGTCTCCGTCTCTCCCCGTCCGTTCCCATAAGAGCCTCCTCACTCCGGCGAAATTACGAAACCGCCGTCTCTCGATGGATATATACGTGTTTTCTGCCCGAACGTAATCAACGTCAGCCACGTCCTTCGTACATCACCGCCGCGTACAATTATGTCAGCGATGACGCGCACGCCTGGCGGCGGGAAGAAGAAAAAGATGGCCGCGGCCCCACGAAACGCGAGAGGCATTAAAGTGTCAGCGGCCGGGGTTCATTTAAATCCTGAGATATCCGTGCTACGTTCGACCATGTGTGCTCGCCGACTACGACAGTTTTAAGTGCACCGGTCCCCGGACCGCGCTATCGGCTCCTCCGCATGCGCGCCTTCCTCCTCGGCCAGTCGCATTTTTCCCAGCCCCCGCGCTTTATCTCCCCGGTACCGTTCCCTTTTGTCTCCCCTTTTCTCTCTCCTGCCTTCGTCGATACCCGTGAAACACCGCGGAGGTGGAGAAGCGTGGATCCAGAGAGGTCGAAACGTCGCTACCCGCGCGTGTACTCGCCTTTCGTCACTCGGGGAACTCGAGCGGCAAGCGTCCCGGTGAAACGACTTTCTGATCTCTAGATAAAAAACGGGTTTCGTCGCCGGAGTAACTTACGAGCGGGAGATCCTCGTCTAATCCTCCAGCGTGTCTTTCCGAGGCGATTACAGGCGATTACGCGAACCGGGGATCGTCCTCCCGTTGATCAGGGGGTAATAATTTCCGCCGCGGCGCACCGCGAAAATGGCCGCTGCGACGTGAGGCGATGCGAAGGGGGCTTCGTCCTGCGAATCTTAGACGGCGTTTGGTGGGACTAAAAGTGCCCCACGATGCATTACGGCGTGTCAAAAAGGTGGGACAATTTCAATCGCAGCGTGCCCTAAATTGTTAACTCTTTGCACTCGGCGATTTTTTCGTTGCAGAAAAATACTAATTCGAAGACTTTCTGCCATAAAATCGACGATATTTTTCAAACGGTACATAGGAAATCGTATAGAAATTAAGACGTAGGATTATTTTATTTCCATATCCCACGCATCGTTGGATAATTTTGAATGTGATATATTAATTAACATCGATCTCTAGAATCTGATTAAATGTCGTCTCTCGAGTGCAAAGGGTTAACTCTTTGGGGTACGCTGGGATTGAAAGTGTCTCAGCCTTTTGACGTATCGTAATGCATTGTGGGATATTTTTAGTTCCAATTCAAAATATTGCAGTGGCTTCGTTTCATTTACGTAAAGCAGTGGGTAATACTTTTAACAGGTGTTATATACGCATTCGCTCGTGTTGGTAACGTTCAACATGCCAGTACAGGTTCATCGATTGTTGCAAGTGAAATGTTCATCGCGACAATCCTTTTTTCCTCGTTTTATGTATTTACATTATTCGATTCCTTTATTAGTAAAAATATACCAATTTTGTTTCATTTAAAATTTCTGTGTATTGGGATTATGGGCGAAAAGAAATAACTATATCTTTATTATATCCTTAGGAAGATATATCTCACGTATTAACTGTTCGCATGGAGAGACAAAACTAGAGCAATGAAGAAGGATATGCTAATTGCAGCTCGTCCTGGTCTCCTAATTTCCAACACACAGATAGCGATTTTCCGTTACCATCTTAATAGGATACAATTTTTGATTCTGCACGAGGAGATAGAGAATATATAGAAATTCACAAATGGCTACTTCGTTCCTTATCACTTTCACTGCCACGTTGGTCATATATGACCGGCCATAGTTTATCCTGTGACGCCACGGTGGTCATTAGTGACTGGAGCGTTTGAACTACTTGAACTACATTGAATGACAATTGATAGTTGGTGCATTTTGAATATAACCGCTAATTAGAAGATACTGTGAAACAAAAAGTGCCCCATTGAACGATTAAAAATTTTTATTAGAACATCAAAAACATAGAACAAATCTTGCATCTAGCGATGCACTCCCATGGCGTTCTGAGGGAAACACGTGATTTCAGCGTGGCAGTCAAAGGGTTAACGTTCGTCTATAAGTCTAACAATTATCGGTATCCAATCGTACAAACGCTACAATCCCTCTTCCTCGCGTTGCCAAACAGACAGTCGAGAGGACATTGGGTTTTAGCGTTTTCGTTAAACGAATGGTTAACGAAACGTTGGACCGCTACGGAGGAGCTTAAAACTAGACGGAAAGAAATTTTCGAAAGGTCGTGGTGGCGTTGTTTTTATCGTTCGCGTGGTCTGTGCTGGAGCGAGGGATTCCGCCCACGGCGATCCGCGAAGGTAAACGACGCGAACGATAATGAAAACGACGAGCACGTCGAAGTCGTCAGGGAACACGGGCGCAGAGAGGCTCACTCGAGGCTCGGGCTAGAGCAACGCTCGGAATCGAGCCGAGAGGCAAAAAGACGAGGAGCGGCTCCTCCGACGCGCGGAGAGCGCGCGAGAGGAGGGAAAAGAAGGCAAAAGAGGAAGAGACGCGAACGGTAGCGGACGGGGAGCGCGGATTAACAATGCCGCAAATACTGGTACCGGCCGTGGAATGCCCGCGAGCGCACACGACGCATAATTAATACCACGGTCGAGGGAGCGGCGAGCCTCTGCTCGCGGCGAGTCGGAGCGGACGCGGCGATGGAGCGAGGGAGACGAAAGGACGCGGCCTCTTCGGCCCGCTGAGGATCGTGGAACGGTGGAAAGAAAGAAGGGAAGTCCCCGTTGGTACCGGAGGGACCGGGCTCGGGATGTCCGCGGGGAGGAGATTTATGTGGCTCCTGATTGAATCGTTCTCACTCGATCGCGCCGCTTGCTTTTTGCCCTCCCGAGATTCTCTCCGCGCTCTCTCCCCCCTCTCTCACCCTTTCGACTCCACCAACCGCTGCCCGACAGTCTCTTTCTCTCTTTTTCCACCGGACCCCGGGTCCCTGCGACCAGCTCCGCTTTGCGACCGTATGGGGCTCTCTTACCTATGCCCGTGAGCGGGCCCTTATCTCTGCCGTGAGGCCCCGCGCCGTTCTCTGCCCAATTCGTAAAGTCCAATCTCCGTTGCCATCGTCTTATTGCGATATTTTCGGGGATGATGGAGGGTGAGGCGGTTGCGAGGTTGTAACGCGGCGTGGTTTATCGCGAGGTGAAAGGCAAATAGGCCCGTTAACCGGGATATTACACGGGCCCCGCGCGAGTTTCCGTCTTTCGGATCGGCCGCGTTGCTATCCGAGATAAGATTGGCGGTCGTCGCGCTCCGAACCGCTGAAAACGTTGATTTCTCACGCCTGTGTTCGTGTCCGCGTGCTTCACGTGCTCCTTCGTCACGGCTGTACGCCCACGCGTACGCCCACGACCCAACAAAAGCTAGAGAATTAACGTAGGAAAGTAGCATTTTGTCGAGATTAATATCCACCTCCAGGCCCATCGCGACCAAGGCTCTTCCTTTGCCGGCTACGCCGACCACTTTTCTCCCCGTTTCTCTCTCCATTTCTCTTTCTCACTCGCCGTTACGTCGGCACGACGTTGCTGCAAGGGTGGTCGCATTCGGGGAGTTGAAAACGCGCCTTTAACCTCTTCCCTCGAAGTCAGATTTTTATACAACACTGTATACGCCACTGTAACAGCGTCTATCTGATAGACGTGACTATAGTAGCTTTTACTCTGCGTTGCTGAAAAGAAGTCTATGACACTCCAAAAACTACTATCTCCAAGTTCGATAACGTGATACGTTAACATAGGCGAAAGAAACGTTATCTCAGAGTTAACTTACAATGAATTGAAAGCACTACTACGCCAAGCAATAAACGAAACGACACCAAATGATTGGAAAGGATTTTGTAAACACGTAGAAACACCGGAACACGAATATCGGACGAAAGATGGAATAATGGAAGACGCAACTGAGGACCTAGAATTGGAAATACAAAGCAGTGAGTCGGATAAGAAATCAGACGACGATAGCTCAAAGATTTATAAAGTGAAGAAGTACAAAAGTAATAATAATTAACATCATTTATGAAAATTGATTTAAGATTTAAGATGTATTTTTTATGATGAATTAATTATATAATTGCATCATACTAGATAACCGTTTAAAAAATCACACGATACAACATAAATATAAAAAGTATGCGTATAGTACATCACGTTTGCTGCGTAATGCAATGAAAAGTTAATCAAGATGCTAATTAGTAATCGGTAATTGCGAATAATCGTGTGTTCATCGGAAGAATCTGAAGTTAATATGCTTTTGGGACGAGTCTACGCTCTTGCATCTATTTCTTGCGTCTGTCTCGCTTTGTCTCGTTGCTTCGTTCGCTTTCTTTGTCACATGGTGTTCTATGAGCGAGCTAATAGGAAAGGATCAGTTCTACCAATAAGGGAAACATTTTACTCTACTTCTGCCACGATGTTAGAATGGTTGAGGACTGGTGAGGATTCGGTCCTACAAGTTTCTCAGATGATTTCCTTTCAGCAACGCGGAGTACCTATAGCGACTGACATCTTTATCGCGTTGAAAATGGTTGAAAATTATTTTTCACAATTTCCCGATCATCTAAGGATTAACTTGGTTTACCGCGCAAAGACGTCGTGCCAGGTTTAGCCTGTTGGCCAAGCTAAGAGCGAAAGGACGAATGTCAGCAGATGACTCTCCTATTTATACGCTCTCCCGATGGGCCCCAGACTGTCAAGGGCCGTTGACTCTCTTCGCCTCCTGCACGTCTTCCGTGATCCTCGATACTCACCGGAAACGTACCCATCGCGTAGACGAGGATCACCGAGTTCCTCCACCCCGATGCAACTTTTTGGTCTAATTTTAAACTCGCGAGATCGCGAGAGCAAGAGCTTCGCGAAGCAAGAATCCGAGCGATTCGAGATGCGTGGAACACACGCTGTCGGGGCTTTCCACGATGCAACGTCGAGGTCCGTAATACTCGGGGAGTATTCTACGAGCACCGGGGCACGCGGATATCCGTAATTTTCGCGCGTGGTGATCGACGTGGCCGCGGCGCGCGGTAAATTTCTGGAACAGAATCTCCTCCATTGTAATGCCACGCTCTCGCTCGGGGCGCTCTGTTAGCTAGCTAGGCGGCGAACGGAAGCAAAACAAAAGACGCCGAAATGCGTTCATTATTTCGAGCTAATTGGCGGTGCCTTTACCCTCGAGCCGAGAGGGAGCCAGGAGCAGCCTCCTCGTACTTTCAGAAGCGACGTTCTCTCTTTTACGCGCTCGCCGCAGGCCTCTCCTCGATCCTCGACGCCCTCCGCTCCCGTTCCCTCCCTAACCTTTGAATTAAATATTCCTTCTCGGTGAACAGGAATTTTCTATACCCCCTAATGTCGTATTCGTGTCCCGCGTGTTCCATGGGGAACCGGCGTGCCTCTGTTTTACGGCTCCGGTCGTCTTGGGGGTAATCGCGCGCTCGGGTCCTCGGCCAACCGCTTCGTATTCCTTTTCTTTCCTCGTCCTTCCAATTCGGACTTTATTCCCGTGATAATTCCGTCGTGGTTTCTTCCGTCGCTCGGACCACTTCTTCGCGAGAATTATTACGTGGTTCGACGGAGCGACGTCCGAGATGATGGCGGGAAGCAACGGTACGAAGCAACGACGAATGCACGACAGACGACGCGGGTTATTCCGCGAAGCAATCTCGAGGACAAGGATCCTTTCGCGCGCTACATCCGACCGTAACTGCCACCGATTCGTCAGACAAAAAGCCACGCTTGTACTCCCCGAGAAGGCTGTGTGCCACCCCGGAAGAGGAGAACCGGTAGAAATCTCGAAATCTCCGGAGATGGAGGTACAGGGGAAAAATGGGCCTCGCGTACCGGGAGGCTCATTCAGGCTGCCGGTAGTCGAGACGCATCGGTCGGTCGGCGAACATGGTTGCGCGGTATGCGTACACGACTTACGATAAGTATCGCGACACATGTCGGCGTAAGTGGCGCGATCAATAAGGCGCGCGCGCGCTCCGGAGAAGAGATTCGTCTCTTTGGCGCGGCTGGAAGTCAAGGAGCCACGGGATCGAAACGGCCAATTCGTTTTCCCCTCACGGCTGTCTGCCTGGCGAGACGGAAAGAGACGAATATACGCGGGGAAACGGGTAGAGAGAAAGAGAGAGAGAGAGAGAGTGAAACGAGAGAACCGCAAGGTAGGTCATCCGGCGTTGCACACACGGTAGCCCGTTCTTCTGGAACACACTGTGTTCCACGCACACGCGTGTCCTCTGGCCTGCGGAGGAGAGGACGCAGGGTCTATACGTAATATTCCGTCGGTGGCGTTACGGCGTGGGGCGCAACGTCGCGTCGTTGGTTCCACCGGACAACGCCACGTGATGGTAATGGCCGCGATAATTATTTAGATAGCGGAGGATATATGCTTCCTAGCGCAGCATGGGACCCGGCCGCGTCGTTTCCATGGTGCGCCCCCGTAGCTGGAACCCGGGGCCGCGGTGGCCGGTGAAACCCGACGGAACGCGTATTATACCACTCGCCTCCTCCCTGGGTTCAGCCACGGCCTCGTTATTCCGCGCCGTCGCCACGAATCACGCCAGGTAACGCCGCTTTTCCGGCCACGGCCGCGATCGTTCGTCTTGCGCCCGCATCGCGTCTGCCCCCTTCGAAGCGGATAGATAACCACTGCTTGAAATACGAATCGCCGCTCGCATCCACCGGGATATTTGTCACTGTCGCGATCGCGTTCTGAATACCTTGCCTTTTCCCTTTCTTTCCTTCCTTTTTTCCCTTTTTCTCCTCTTTCCCACTTTCCCTTTCTTTCCCCCCCGCGTTTGTCTCGTAAATCGAGCGTTGAACCGAGCCGAGACGGGTAGAGGTGTTCCAAGTTTCGTAACACGTGTCGGATAATGCGAGCGGTAATATCGTGGAACTAATTATTACCGCGAGAACAACGTAAGCAGGCCTATTTTTGCGTCCTTTTTTCCAACGACCAGCACCGGTTGCTGGCCGGTATGGATCGCGACCTGTTCATCGGCGCGTCGACTGCTAGCGCGCGCTCGCAGGGGTAGATTAATCGTAGATGTATCTTCCGCGGCGCGTTATGAGTGCTACATAATCGTGTGATGTATCGTGCTCGGTAGATAAGCTTGGCCGGTGAATTTCACGGGATCCCGTTCACGAATTACGCTCGAGCATTCCGGCAGAAGTAACGCGACGTTCCAAGATTACGATCGGGCACCGACGATCGATCAGGCCGGTCGATAAACCTGTCGCCTAGACGCGGATTTCGGCTGGATCGCGTTCGCATAATTAAAGCGAACGAGGATATTATTCCGTTGGTTTCGTGGAATCGGGCGTTTATCGAGTTTCCCGATCGCCGGCCTCCTCCGAGATCCGGCATGCGAGTCCAAATTGGGTGACGATGGACTCGACGAAGGGGGCAACAAATCAGCTGGCTAATCGTCCTATTTATGGCCATTCCGGTACACACCGAGAGAAAGGGACAGAGAGAGGGAGAGAGAGGAAGAGAGAGTCTAGAGTCTAGACGATTTTGGGCGTCGTCGACGTCGTCGTCGTCGTCGTCGAGATACTTCCTCTTGCGGCTGCTACCACCTATCCCTTTCTCCGTTGCTCTGCACGCAGTTTGGGGTGGATTAACCCGATTCGCCGGCGTGTGTAGCAGGGCATTACTTCCACGCAGTGTAGCTCGGGTCCGTGGATCCTGGCTGAGAGAGTCCCCCGATTTTCGCATAAATCAGCCGTGTCCCCCAACGTGTTCCCCTCTCTCTGTCTCTGTCGGACGGAGCCGCGGCGGCATCCCTTCCTCCTTCGTTCGCCGCCGTTCCACCCACGGACGCCGGGGCCGCAGAGTCGAAGAGGGAAGAAAGGAGACGGCGAAACGAAGAGCAGAGGAGCGCTATTTTATTGCCGGCTTAATAAATGGAGGCTCCTTTATTTGCTCGAGCCAGCATCCGCTCGCAGTTTGCCAACCTGTTTGCTAACAACAAATTAATCGGGTGACGTATCCCGGAGAGCGCGTATATACACGTATATATTTATACGTATACACGCTGCAGTTCTTACGTCTCCCTTGCTCTCTCTTTCTCTCTTCTTTTCTCCTCTTTCTCCTCGCGAGTCGTACTTTTACCTCTCTCTCTCTCTCTCTCTCTCGTTCTTTCGCCCCCCTGCTTATCCTCCGCCGGGCCGAGAGGCTCCTTCTTCGAGGACGAAGACGACAGGCCAGAGTACGAAGCTCGACAGCGGCCGTTCTTTCACCCCTTCGAGCGACCTGCAACCTGCTGCTGTGCTCGCTCCGTCGTTTCTCTCCTCTCCTCGCCCTCTCTGCCGCGTCTCCGCGTGTCTCTCCTTGGCCCGCAGCCTCGTTGCGGGCCCAGGTATGCGTTACCCGCGGTGCCACGGCCCGATACGTACTTACGCATTGGCCAATCTGTAATTCATAACGCGATCGCTCGCGGTTTTTGCCCGCGCCTCGCGCTGGGAGACCGACGGGAAGAAGAGGGCCGAGGGAACGGGCCACGTCCAAGCAGCACGTTTCCGATCCCGTGGGAATAAAACCTGACCTGGTCAACGTCCCGGCTCACGCAAAACCCGTGTTTCTTCCTCGCGAGCTCCTAGCCCGGTGAATACGACATCAACGAACCGGCCGATGACAGATATATGGACACCTACTTCTGTCCCCGATAGACATAATCGTTTGCTCGACTTTGGTCGACCGAGCTCTCTCCGCCAGTCGCGTTTCTTTTGGGGTTCATATTTGGGTTGTGGCTGGCTGGATATCGCCGAGCAGTTGGCGATCCACGTTTTTAGATCGCGCAGTCGCTCTTGCTTTCAAGCTCGAGTCTTCTTCGCGCCCGTTCTCTTAGAGGCAGCTTCACTTTTGGTAATAACTCGCGTGGATGTTGTAAAAATTGTAGCCGTGTGACGATAATCGCGAATAATCGCCTAGAATTAATTTTAAATTTGCCAAAAATGACTACGCGTTTTCGGTAACTACGAGAATAAAGAATCTCAGACCAAATTAAAATTTGCGCAAATATTATAACACCTAAATCGCGGAAATCGTCTGGTTAACACGTTGGTCCCAGCGTGGGTACAAAAGTGATCAACGGTATCAAAGTCAAAAAATAAATGCAGTAATTTCAATGATATTTATCGAAACGCTTTAAACAAAAATATGGTTCGGTTTTTTGACGTGTATTACAAAACGTGACGACTTTTTTAATCAAATTTCTAGCTGTCTCGCGTACGAATAGCGTCGAACTTTTCTCGTAACATCGGAGGGGACAGCGATATCGGCGCGGGGTTGAACGTGTTAACCCCTTGCCCTCGGCGATTTTTTCATTTTTATAGGAAACTAGTAATTCGAAGACTTTCTGCCATAAGGTGGACGATTTTTTTAAAGCCGTAAATAAGAAATCGTGTGCAATTTAACCACTCGCGTTAGAAAATCGTGTCACGCACGTCGTGATGCTTTTGTCGCAGAAACACTACACAGTTCTGGCACACGCGTCTGTGAATATCTTGCTAGCACAGAATTATTTTGCTTCGATATTGCACGCATCGTTGAGTACTCGTAAATTTCACATATTAATTAACATCGATCTCTAGAATCTGATTAAACTGAGAGGCGCCTGCGGAGTGCAAAGGGTTAAATCAATCGGTGGATTATCGAGGAAAAATACAGGGCCGAAACAGGTTTAGATCGTAAGTCGTTTAGATCTTGGCTCGCGGGAGGACTGCAGCAGGGAGTGTCTTTCGGCGCCGACATCCGGGGATTATATCAGCTGCGACGGACAGCTCGCCTAACAAATGATTCCCCTAATTCTCTTTTCGTCGAGCATTCGCATAATGGTCGTTATCGTGCCCGACCCACCGGGTAGCGCTGATACTCGGGGATTACCATATTTACGACGGAGTCGTCCTCGTCTGCAGGACTCGCGCGTACGTCCTCCGGCGTACGTTACTCTCCCGCGAACCCTTTGTTCCCGCAGTCTGTGCTCGGTCCGCGAACCGGCGTGCGGCCTAACATCGCGTCGCGTTTCCCTTCCACGAATCGCGATCCGTTGAAATCGAAGCGAAACTCGGCCGGCTTCCGCCGAGAAAGAAACGCGGGACGGGTAGTTGGCGGAAATCGCGGACGATTCCCCGGACACGGATTTTTACGCGGTCGTGGAAAGTTTATTGCACCTTGGAGCAGGGCAGAGCTGGTCCAGGAGAGTTCTCCGGGCAGTTTCACAGGCTCGACCGGTCGATTCCGTAGCCGGGAGGCGCGGGAAGAGCTATCGGACGGCCGGTTGGCAAATAGCGACAGCTTACCGACGTTTCGATACATTTCTATCGGGAGCAATAAAGTGGCGGGGTTTTTGCCCGTTTCGAAACTCGTTACACGCTCGACTCGTCTCGATGGATACGCCGCGCGTATCGATGCGTCGAACCGAGCCGGCCAGGAGATCCCGGGCCCCTATGCAACTTTTTCTCGCGCCCCGCGCCTTTTTTCCGGCCAGCTTCGTATCCGTTCCTGCCAGGTCCTCTGAACACGCGGAGGGGTCCGCGGAGGAAGAAGGTGGACGGCGCGGCGAGCCGAACGTCCGAGCTGGGAGATACTTTTCTTCTTGGCTGCACGAGCCCGGCGCGCAGCTTACTCCGCGGCGCAACGACGCTCGGGGGACTTGGAATTCCAGCGCGAGATGCCGGTGCTGTGTGCTTACGTAAGAAAATCGAGGCAAAAGCCGCGGCAAGAAAAGGGTTCGCGACCGTCGTCCCTGGTCCTCCGTTTCTCTCTTTCTCTCTCTATTCCTCCCTCCGTCTATCTATCCGTCTTATCCGTCTCGCGCTCGTCTCTCGCGATACGCCCTCTTTCTCGGTTCGAGGAGCCAAGTGGCCGAGTAGAGCAGGGCTCTGCACCTGCCCGAACCACGGTGAAATCTGCGGAGTAGAGAGAAAGAGAGGAAGAAGGAGCAAGAGAGAGAGAGAGAGAGAGAGGGAAGGAAGAAACGACTGCCGGGAGCAGCGTTTGTCGTGGTGCTCGTCGGCGTCGTCAGGAGTCGTCGCCACCGGCGCAGCGTCGTCGTTGTCGTCGGCCACTCGCGGCAGCCAGCCGGTAGCTGCTCCAGGTCTCCGTACCGGTCATGCGTCGCAACTATAATTTGAAATAATTTATAAATCCTATTCAATTCAAATTAAGGCTCCACTCTGTCGGATGAATAAAAGATGCGCCGTACCGCTCGCTCGCCCGCTCGCTCTCGTGCTCACGCGCGCCGCCGAGAAGCCCGCGCAATAATGCGCGCGTGTGCGCCCGCGCGGGGCCAAATGGTGGCCCATTATGCCTCCTTCTCCTTCTCTCTCTTTCTCTCTCCCTCTCTCTCTCTCTCTCTCTAGGTGCCGGATGATCATAGGCGGAGAAGGTTGCGAGTGGAGATCGAAGGCCGCTATTAAAATCGGAGTGGAAGATTGATGGAAGGAGCGGACAGGTATCAAGGTGACTCGTGTTCCACGAGTGATTCTAGCAGCGCAGTGGATGTCGTACGCTGCGCGACTTTATCGGTTATCCACCGTGTCGTGTTATGAGATCTCTCGGAGTAGGTACATCTGTCGCGACGAGGGGGTTAAACGCTCCTCGACGTCCGAGGATTCCGCTTCGGGAACATACCGAGGAATGTACTCGCTATTTCTCGCAACCAAGCAACAGTTCTATGCTCGCGATCCTAACGCTGTGCCGTCCTGTGGCATCACGTTGGTGTCATGCACGAAACGGGCAAATGACTCGTTTGGAACACAGGTCGAAAACAGGTTTGACTATATATCCTCGAAATTTCGAGAAAATAGAGAGACAGGATTGAGGACTCGTGTGAACTGATGATGAGATTAGCGAAACTTCACGAGGACCTCGAAAAACCGCTTTGGAATGATCTGACTCAGTCCTACCAGGGCCAAACAAAAGAATCTCGTTAGACTTGCGGACGGCATAGTGTTAACATATTGCATACGGGTGACGAGATATCTCGTGTTCAGGTTTCTTTCACTCAATTGATAATTTAAGGAATTAAAAATAGATCTTCTTGTAACGTTAACAGGGTAACGAATAATCTCGCGTATTCTTATTGTAATACCTTACGTGAATGTAATACCAAATCCGAATTAAAAAGGTGCATATGTGCATCGTATAAAGCGTTTCTGGATCGCTCAAAAGAGTACGGACCCAAAAGAATGCCGTATGCAATGTGCTAAGTAAGTACGTAATGAGTCTGTTGCGTCCCGAACACTGTCTTGCAACTCTGTTGTAAGGCCCGTTTACGCAGATGCGACGATGTTCCTGGGATGCGGTCTACTCTAAATTAATAGAGCTAGATCCGGTTAGGGTTGAGTTATAATGTGTTACCATCTCTCGTACTAAGTTAATCGTGGTAGGTCTTGGTTGACAGTCTGATCGTGATGCTTGTCCTGTTTTCGTGAGATTTTCAGGAGAACTCTCTCGTGACTACTGTCTCGATGGTTTTATAAATTTTGTCTATCTATCGATTAATTGGTGTGAAATGTAAGTGGTGGGTGTGTGTCTTCCCATCGGCAGTGAATAATATCGGGGGTGTGTGATAGCTTCGACGTCCTTCCGTGGTGGTGGAAGTTTAAATAATTTGGGTCCTTATGCCTATCGTCTTAAGGGTGATATATTGGTTCTTGCTAAGTCTCACCCAAGTAGTGCCCAAGTGACGACGAGTGTATACAAATCAAGAGCCGTTGGCAATAGGGATATAAACAGTCATCCGCTTAACCTAGGACATCGCGGTCCCAGGGCCCCAACAAAGTCGTCCCCGTCTAAATCTTCCGAAGAATTCGGAACGAGCCCCAAACGACGGATTTGCGTTTGGAAAACGCTCATAGTCTGTTTCTCTCTAGCTTCAGAGCCATCCTCATATTTTATCGCGAAAAATCCGACGGACGGTGCGCGCCTGCTGCCCCCCTTTCCGTGTTATCCAGCGACGCGGACCCAGCGTCGAGCGAAGAGACGGCCAGGGTGGAAGAGAGAGCGGCAGCGGGAGAGAGGCATATACGGGGCATTATAAAGCATTACAACGAGTGCTGTTAACGTCCGTGTCCAATCCGCGTGCCGCTCGAAAATAAAATACAAAATAGCGCGACAGCGCTTTGTAAAGCTTTCTGTCAAATCCATCGGCCGTCGCGCGTTCTGCCTCTTTTCCTCTCATTCCACTCGACCCGCGATTCCCACCCCTCCGCCCCCCGCCACCCCCTGTCGGCTCGAATAAATCCATCTCTGTTTCGCCGCTGCTTCGCCGTCACCCTCGCGCGGACCGTTCGCAGTGTCAGTTGTAAAAGGGTCACGATGGAAGCGGCGAAAATCACTTCCACCCCTTCCTCCATGGGCCAGTCGATATACCGCGTTTTATTTTTTTCGTCGCGTCGTTTCGATCCACTCTCGTCAACGCTAGACGCTGCGTCGCGACGGATCCAGGAATAATCAGACGGAAACCGCGATTAGACGACACGATCCGCTCCCCGATGCCGGCTCCGCCAAGCGAAATCAATTTGCTCGTATATCCGTGATAGACGCTTGCCGGAGATTGCGTTTTCACCCCCCGGAGCCACGCTGCAAACGTCGACGACTCTCGATTCGTCTTCCCGCCTCTCCGTCCTCCTTTCTCTACCCTTTGTCACGCTCTTTCTTCCGCTTGCCGGCTCTGCCCGTGCTTCTCGAACACACGCTGCCTGCCGACGAACACACGCTCGCTTCTTCTCTTCACCGTTACGCCAGTGCGACCGATTCGAATTGCAAATCGAATAGAACCGTGCCCTGCGGAATGCTCGCCCGGGATATTCCGCTACGTCCGCCTCTTCGCGAATTTTCCGCGAGAAAAAGGTCGGGGGATTTGTTTCTCCGATGGATACAGGCTTCGTGGAAATTATTTGGAAGAACGTAACGAGTGGTACCTCTCCTCTTTTGGATAATTCCGATAATTCGTCGATTCGAATGTAAAATTATTTGATTGTAAACGCGAGCATGTTCACCCTTAGAGGGTGGAACGAAAGAAAGTCACTCGTTAGTGAAACACCTCGCATTGGAACGTATCGATTTTCGTCGAGGATCGGAGGTACCGATTGTATTCCGTAATTTGCCAGGCCTCTGCTGGAGTTAACCCCTGTCGTTGTAAATACGCTCGAGGCCCGTGACGGATTTCGTCACCTTCGAGTGAGATCTTCCGAACCTTTCTTTCAACGAATCCACCCTAAGCGCTCCTGCGGGCCACCTCTTGGAGCCCTTTTGCCCCGGCAGACCGCAGCCTTTCTCGCGGTCCCTCTTCTGGCGTTCACCAGGGGCGCGGATGCGTAGGGGATGAAGCGACGCGGCCTCTCGCAGCCAATCGAGAGTTTATCGGGGTGGCGCGCGCGCCACGGAATATTCGCCGCTCAATTTCGTTTTCCCCCCTGTTTAATCATGGTCCTGGGGGGGCGCCCGGTGATTCGGGGGTGGCTTGCCGGCGCTATACGCCGCGCAACAGGAACGAGTAAGGGGGAGAGAGAGAGAGAGAGAGAGAGAGAGAGAGAGAGAGTGAGAGGAGGATTGCGAAGCGCGGCGGCGAGAAAGAGGAGAGGAGGTCGGGAGAGAGGAGAGGGGTTGCTGATAGCCGAGGAGGGGTTGCTAGGGCGGCGGCAATAGCCCCGCTCGGGCCGTCATTTGTCAGGGGCTGTCGCGGCACGAGCGTGTTTCTGTTCCAGCGGCGCAGATAGCGGCCCATCCATAGGCCGTTCATCTTTATTCCTTTATATATAGAGTTCGTGTGCGCTCGCCCGCTGCACCCCCTCTCCCGCGCGCCTGCAACCCCCCGGTTCGCCTCCTCTTTCGCCTAAAACGCCCTACACGAACTCGTTTAATTACAACAAACAATTTATTAGGTCCATCCAGGATCCGCCCACGGGCACGCACGGCGGATATAGTGGGGAGGTACCGGGGGTGGCGTTCGGCTCGAGGTGAGGATAGGTGGCGCGGGGGTCGGGCGACGCGGGGAGAGAACGGTGCACTCGTTCGTTCGACCGGCGAAACTGAAATTATTCCGCCGGGGGTGGCCGGTCACCCAATTGTATCCGCACAAAGGAACGTGTTTTTGGTTCGTTCGCCGGTGAAACGTGTCGGTTACGCTCGGCTCGGCTCGACCCGGCTCGCCGATGCGGCACGGGACCCCCTCGTCGATGAAACGACCGGGAATATCAGCGTGCCCAATTGATCTACGAAGGCGGGCCGGCCGCGGGAACGAATCGCTGATTTGCTGGGAATAATTAACTCTCGCCCGTGATATCAACTTTGTTGCCGGCTCCCGTTCTCTCTCTCCGCCTCGCCGCCGTTCTTACCGGTCTTCGTATCTACGTACACGCGTCGTTCCGGTATATCTCGAGACGCGGAATAACCCGGTTACGAGACAGAGAGAGAGAGAGAGAGGGAGGAAAGAAACACTGTGTACCGGAATTATTCGCAGAAACCGCGAGTGTCGATCGGACATGCACGATAGGGCGGCGCCATTACGGACGAAAGCGTGAGATATTCGACTTTGCCGGTTGCGGTGCTGTGTCTCTCCGTCTCTCACTCCCAAGCAATCAGCGGATTGATTGCGGCAGGGAACACTTCGTTTAGAAAGCCGTGTGCCGATAGGAATCGCGCGCTATTATAGCAGCCGGCCGGCATAATTGAAGACGTAATTACGTGCCAGCCATTTTCTTCTTACCCACGCGAAGTCGAAACGCGCCTCTAATAAGGGACACGTAGCGCATACGTTAGCCTGGATCGCGACGCGATTTTCCATCCGGCACCCCATTCACGGCTTTTCCGTGTAACAGTTAATTATATCCCCGTTGCGAAAAGCCAGTCCAGCTGGAACGGGGTTCCCCCCGGACACCCTCCCTCGCCATTCCATCGCGGTTCACACGGCCCTCCTTGGCCACGCGTGGGCGTGTGCTTGCTTGACCTGTGACCTCGGCGAGGCGCGAGCCGACGCGCTATCTCGACGACCACCGATAAGATTCGCCGAGTCGAAGCGATCGTTCATCACACCCCTTTCGTCGGACATAATCTACGCCGGCAGTGGACTCTATTTCGCCTTTCAGCTTCGAACAGTCCGCAGGGTGGCACCGCTAGCTGTTCGATAGCTTAACCTTTCCTCCGCTTCTCCGCGATTCGTTAGATTACTTTTATTAATGGCCGCGAACCGCTATCTTAATAGCGTCTCTCGCTCCCTCCCTCTCTCTCCTTCTCTCTTTCTCTCTCTGTGGTGTAACGACCACGTGGAAGCCTATCACGCGGATAGGAGGTCGGAAATAACGAGCAGACCGCGTTCGCGTCGTTGCTCTCGCGACCTGTTCACCTGACATTTCGTATCGGCCTCCGAGAGATCGCAGATACCGGTGTCTTTGGATTTCGAGAGTGTAATAGATATTTGCAAAAATTCCATCGAGAATTTTCCCTCTCTACCCACGTTTCGTTTACTTCGGAAATATTATCGGGCCCCGACATAAACACCGCTGACAGAAGCTGTGTAAGCTCGAGGATATGAGAAAGACGTAGCGAGTGAGTTAGCCCGGGACTCGGAATAGGGTAAGACGGTCTTCTCGGAGTATCTCGTAAAGACCTTTCGACCTTCTTCTCCTTGGGACTCTCGCGTGTCATAAAGCATCTTTGCGAGCCCTTCGTCTAACCACTGAATACAGCCCGACGTTATTATCTGCCGCATTGCTTCCAAGCTTTTATCGCGTTTGTTTCAAGAGAAGCTCTATTTCATCGCGTGATATAAGAAGCAGGGAAAATAAAATTTCCCTCTACCAAATGTTCCTACTTCTCTACGTTGCATTACCTAGATCAGGCTTTCTCGAAGGATGACACGCGCTGCGAAAAAGATAAGACAGTGTTCTTTAGAAATTCAAAGTTTTGGGGTACGAAGGAAATTGGCGGGGGGTCGAAATACGCGGAGAACGGCGTTGGAATGATCCGACTGATCGCCGTAATCCCCGGTTTCGCCGTGATTCGATCAATTACACCGACACTATTGTAATTTGTAGCGTCTCTATCTGCATTTGTCCGTAACCGGTTAACGAGGGCAGCCGATCGAAGGAGGAACGATCTCTCGTTGCCCCCAGCCAGGCCGATTAATCGACTCTTCGTCGAACGGAACGGCAGCAGAAGCTGCAGCAGCAGGTCCACGACTCGTTGCACGCGCGTACGTTACCTTGAATATTTTCAGCCGGCCACCGATGCAGCTGCCGTTGCTGTTGCTGCTCGTGCAATTTCAGTTCCGCGCTTCCATCGTTGAACGCGAAATAAAGTGGCCCCGAACACACGAAGTAATTAATTACCGCGATCTGATTGCGCGCAATTAATCCTGCCGTCTTGCCGGCGGATCATTAATTAAGAGTAAACGAATGTCTCCGGGATGTAGACACTCGAGGGATACGCTCATTTATTTGGAATAATTTACTTTAAACGGCCGTGCCTAGAGTCGGTTCACGAAGAGCACGTCCTCGCGCTAGATCCACGCGATAGAATCTCGCTTATCGGGCATCGATATCGATCTACGTTTGCTTATTCGCCATATGCTTCCGGGTAAATCGCTGCAAAGGTTCCTTCGACTCCTAATGTCAGAGTTCGATGTTCAGCTCGTCACAATGCTCGTAAAAATTACCCAACAGGAGTGAATCGATGTACACGATGATCCATAAATTTTTAGAAATTTAAATTTTGAAATTTGAAAATTTTTAGGAAAGCAAGGAAGAGGTATGTCTAATTTCCTAAGTCCGTTTTGCACGATTTTCGATGCTTGGTATCTATATTCGTTCGATAATAATTTTTATTGTTGCACGGTTACGGGGTCGGATAAATATTATTCGAGATGCAAAATTTCTGGAATTTATTCTGGAAAGAAGGAGTAACCTTTATCGAAATTTCAAATATTCTTAGAACTCCTCGACTCGGGGAACAAAGTCCGCGGAGGGACACGTGTAGTCGAGCTCGTCACGATTTCTGTAAAAATTATCCCATAGGAGTTAGAATCGATATCCACGATGTTCCATGAATTTTTGGAAATTTGAAAATTTTTAAGAAAGGAAGGAAAGGGACAACCTAAGTCTATTTCACGTATTTTTCGATGCTTGGCATCAATATTCCTCCGGTAATAATTTTTATTCTTGCACGTTACGGAATCGAATTGGTATCATTCGAGAAACAAAATTTCTGGAATCTATTTCAGAAAGAAGGAGAAATTTCAAATATTCCTGGAACTCCTCGACTCGGGGAACAAAGTCCACGGAAGAACACGTGTAGTCGAACTCGTCACGATTCCTGTAAAAATTACCTCAGAGTAGTGAATCTATATCCACGATGTTCTATGAATTTTTGGAAATTTGAAAATTTTTATAAAAGGAAGGAAATGGTATGTTTAACGTCCTAATCCTGTTTCACACGTTTCTCGATGCTTGGCATCCATATTCCTCCGGTAATAATTTTTATTGTTGCACGTTACATAGTCGAATTGGTGTTATTCCAGAAGCAAAATTTCTAGAATTTATTCCGGAAAGAAGGCGTAACCTTTACCGAAATTTCAAATATTCCTAAAACTCCTCGACTCTGACAACAAAGTCCGCGGAGGGACGCGTGTAGTCGGCGCGTTAACGCCGGCAGAAATGGCAATTATCATTGGGCGCCAGCAGGAAAGCGGAAGTTCCGCGCGGACTGAAATCCCGCGTTCTCGTCCCGTTGACTTTTTATTTACACCTTTGCTCGTGTTCCTCCTACGAGCAGGTTTTAGCGAGGTTGGCTCGGCTCGTTACTCGAGTCCTCCCACGTGAATCGAATTATCCTGCGCTCGGTGGCGTGAAAAACAGGAGGCGTGCCGTTTACGACCGCTTCCTTGGCTATTGCCACTTCTGCCTGCGAGCTTTCGTCCGATTAGCGTATTCACGAGCCTTCCTTTTGCCTTTCATTCCACTGCCCTCTCACGATTACCGATCCCGCCGATCCTCGAGGATGGCCGGGATCGCAAGAAAAGGATATTAATTAGCGCGAAGGAGCTTTTTGGTGGAATTATTAGCGTGTCGCGTGAGAGCGGGATCCACGGTTCCCGCCAGACCTCCCGATTACCCACGTCGGGCACAACCTTTGTCCATGAGATCAAGCGGTTTAATAACATGATCCGAGGAGCGGCAGCGATCGGTGTGCATTAAGGTCAGCTGGGTCGAGGTGTATAAAGATAATAGCCAGCCACCGGCCGACCGGCGAATAAGTTCTTTTATGTGCAAGTATGTAACGCGCGTGAGAGATTTCTCTCGAGCTGCACGCCGCTCGAACTTTCGGCTAGCCCTCTCCCGCTGACATTTGCATGTCGGGAACCGATCGGTCCCGCCTGACACACCGTATTTCTCCTATAAATCGTGATCGTTTCGCGAAACACCTCGAGTTTCCATACTCTGAAACTGGTCCACTACGTGGCACGGTATCTCGGATGAAATTCATTCCCGTGAGAGTAGGCTGTCTACTGTCATCCTCAGTCAACTCTGTCCGTCGATATCGAGATCGTTGGACCGTTCCCGCGGAGTAATTCGATAATAATTGGTACGCGGAGGAAAGGCTGTCCACCGTAAAGGGTTTCGGGGTCCCCTTAATGACGAGATCGAGCGATGATCGTCGGATGGAGCTGACGGGGTCAGCCGGGTCAGGCGGCGGAAAAATAATAATCAATCGGACGAGCGGCAAGTGAGAGCCGGCCAATTACGCGGTGTCGGCGGTGCCTGTGCTGCGGTTTGCCCTGGCCAGGAGGGACGAGGACAACCGGAGCTTCCTACCGCCTTTAATTCGCCTCAGTGGCTCCTCCTGGCCCCTCCTGGCCCCCTCTATCATAACCCAACAACTCGAGACTCCCTCGCTTTATTATTAAAAGTTAAAATTCCGCTGGGAGCCGGCCCGATCTTGCGGCCAACCGCTTTTGCCTTCCTCACCTGCCCGGCTCACCCCTCTGTCTCCCCGTTTCGCGCCAACCGCCGCCCTTTATAAAGTCGTGCAAACGCTCTCGTTGCGGGCGATCCACGGCATCCGGTTCTGGCAGTTCGCGTGAAGCTGCTAGTTCGTCGTTCGAGGTTTGACTGACGGGTTGCCGCGGAGTTTTAATCACGTCGGAACGTTGCACAGCCTCGTGTAATCCCTCCGCGAAACGAGCGTGCCACGGGGCCCGAGACGCGGAGGCTGGCATGATTGGTTCTGTCCGAGAAGCCTGTCACTGGCGTTAGAAAAATGCATACTTTGCGCGCTATGTAGGTTAAACAGGTTAACGAGTATTTACCTAACCGGTCGACAGCGGGGGGGTCACTGGAAAGGGATTATCGAAAAGTTCCCGCAAGTGGCGCAATGGCACTTGTTTTTCTCCAGGATCGACGCACAAGGTACCGTTAATTACTCGTATGCAACCCGATGCAGTGGCAGCTTCGGATAGCAAATTTCAAGCCTCTTAATGATATTTCCCAGACTAAGATGGCGCGCTGGAATTCCAGGGTACCGTTAACAACCTCGCGTGCACGCTTTATCCCCTTCGCGTTTCTCATTAGGTAGGGACAAGAATAAAAATTTCCGAATTTCCAGTCCTTCACGATTTGAAGCGATAACTAATTTATTTCATTCGTTCGAATTCTTTTATACGTTACTCGAAATCGCAGGTGAGGTGCCGAGTCCGAGCTACACGTGTCACTTGGATTAGCACTAGATTTACGGAACCCGTGAATTTGACGGAAGGATTGCTGCAATTATACGACGGTAACAGATTCAGTTAACTTATATAAAGATTGTTAATATTGTAATTGTTTTTAAATTAAACTAATCGTTAGAAAAGAGGCACGTGGTTTCCTTTACCTGTCAACTTGACAGGTGACCTCAGGAATAGGTATACAGACAGCGTCCGTGAACCTAGTGTTAAACAACTCGAGCAACCGCGTCGATAGAATAACTCGATTATCCACTGACTTTTCTGTTAATCCTTGAAATGTCGTTCCGGTATTCCGTTCATCCTTTTGTTTAGGACAGACTGTGTACCTAAACGCGAAGGCTCTGAAATTTTACAAGTACCAGTGTCGCGGCTCTAGGACCGCAATGTCCCAGGTCAAGTGGAAGACTGTTTTATGTCCTTATTGTCAGCGTCCCTTGACTTCTATACACTCATTGTCACGTAAGCCGCCACATGGATAAACCGTAAGAGGCTACGATATATCACCCTTAAGACGACAGGCATAAGGACCCGGATTGTTTAAACAACCACCACCACCGAAAGACGCTGGAGCTAGCACGCACCCTCAATATTATTCGCGACCGATCAGCAGACCAGGGAAGCTTATAAAACCACCGACTGAACAGTCACGAAGAGAGTTCTACTAAAATACAGTCCACTTAACACTTTGCAGCTAGACACAACCTTCCTCAAAGAACCGTTCGTCACTAATCGTCGTCAACTAAGATCGACCTAGTGACGATATTAAATCAATATCAAATTTCCCAATACCCCCTGAACGTACCCCTTTGAACACGTCGACACGCGAGACAACGGAGTGTCTTTCCTTCGTATTTGAAAAATCGCATCCCTGTTTTCGCGAAAAAGGCTCGTTTGAAGGATCATCAGCGTTAGAGGAGGAAATGGGAGTAGGGTGAAAAAAGCTCCGCAACGAGGACAAGCAGCGCGAAATAACTCCAGATGGGACTTGCCGGGTGGCGCGTGTACCGGTTGGGGTAATAAAATTCACGGGTGCTCGGTGGAGGATTCCGTGGCGAACGAGGAGGCGATTTTTTTCCCCCCCTCGGGCGAACGGAATTGTCGAAAAGCGGTAAAACTGTCGGGGGAAGAGTAAGGGGATTGGAACGGCGAGGGCCGTTACGAATTACGCGGACGTTTACCAGCGCGCGGATTGAAACGCGCGGAAACGGGATCCTGGGTGCTGGTACCGGTTCCGCGATGGAATATTTAAACGGAACAGGAGTCGCTGTGGACGTGGCCGAGTCGGGAAACCGCAGCTCGTTTCCTCGTTCACGGGACTCGGTGTCACCGAAAACGCACGGCCGCAGAACATTTTGAGGGTTTATAAACAAACGGATCTCCGGCCGGGACGAGTTGGCTGCCGCGTCCTCTCGCGTAGGTTGGATTTGCGAACCGTGTTTTCGGGGAATCGTCGCCTCCCGCGTCGAGTTGCTCGTAGCGAGGCCTGGTTCCCTTCTGGAGAACACGAGTCTCGTCGGGGGACCGAGTAACGATCGATCTCGCGCGCGTATGTATATCGGCGGGTACGCGAGGACGCGCAAGATGGCGGCAGTCGGAACGGGGCCGAAACGGGGAAATCGTTTCAGCGGAACGATAACAAGCGGATAACGCAAATTCCGTGGGCCGGTGATTGGCGCGCGATCGATTATTAGAAGGGTTTACAAGGAATTTTGCATAATTATTTCTGCGATACCAGTGTCGCCATAAAATTCTCGTGTTCGGTATCCCGTGGAACACGGTTTAGCCTATCACTGGCTATACGGCTGGGCTTAATAATTTACGAAAGATCGATGGTCGTGGGGTGGCAGGGGGTGGCGAGGGGGAGATCGATCATATTCTTGGCGCGAGCTGGTTCTCGATGGGTATATAAATTGTTCTGGGAACGCGATCAGAACCGATCCCGAACAAGGCTTTTTTCGCCGACGAGAGAGGGTCGTTGGAGATGGTTAACGACTCGGTGGACGCGCTGCGGCCGCGCCACTCACGGGATCGCGAATAATTCGACGACCGACCGATTCGCGCGATTACGTATTATGCTAAACACGCGAAAATGGCTTTTTAAATGGAACATCTACATTTATGCGGCCTCCTCGCTGCCTCCGCGTCTCTCTCCCCCTCCACGTCTGCCGCCTCCCTTCCCTCTGCGGGCCCCGCTCTCCGGGCCCCATCGGCCGATCTGGCCGTCTGCGAGTGGCGGGAATGGACGGAACGCGTAAGCAGCGGCGAATTAAACGCAATTTTCGTCCATGCGAGGTATGCATAACAAATTGTCGACGGGGACTGAACGTCTTTATACTTTGAAACTGGCGCGCGGTCATTATGCACGTAGCACGGGGGCAGAAAAGCGGTGCTTCCGTCCCGTCCACGATTACAATCCAATTATTATTCCTCGCATAAACGCCCCTCGTCCTCTCTTACCCCTTCGCCCACCGCCGCAGCTCTCTCCCGGTCGTTTCGCCGATCGTGTACTCACTTGGCTGACGAGCCGCCGGTCGAACCTAATCGGTCGCGTTTCACCGACGATAATAAGGAACGAACGGTCGGAAAGCGGGTCGACGGAGAATCGAGGGGGGGCACCGGAGCAGGCGAGATCCAGCCGCGAAATTGAAAATTAAACGGTTCGCGACCACCACCGCTCGAATTTCGAGCAACGTTCGCCTGTTTCTTACCCCGACCCCTCTCTTTCTCTCTTT
>NW_016910954.1:594273-658589 GCF_001483705.2 Eufriesea mexicana
CTCTCTTCGATCATCTTCGCTTTTTTAATCGGGATATCCCGCGTGCTTTTTCTGTTTCATGCGCTGACCGGGATACGCATCTCGCCCATCCAGGATCCAACGTCGGTGAGTACGGGTTATTACGAGTATGCACGTATCGCGAGAACGTTGCGGAGAGGCCGACACAGTGGAACGGACTGGAGCCAGGAGGCTGTTGCTCACCGGCAGTTAGCACACGAACGAACGGGTTTCTTTCCCCGGTCGCGGACCGGCCGTGATCGATTCGGCCAGCAGCCCGAAAAAAGGTCTCGCGCGTATCGCGTTTCGCTTATTGCGACCCGCAACGCGAACTCTTCTCCCTGTCCGTGTCTCTCTCTCTCTCTCTCTCTCTCTCTCTCTCTCTCTCTCTCTCTCTCTTAACCTCCACCGTGTAAAAAAGTAGAGCGAACGGCAGCCCCGAAAATTCGGCGTTTCACGGTTACCGACACGCCGCGCGATCTCGCTCTTTCTTTGCCCGCGCGCCGAGAAAAAGCCCGAATGAATTTCTAATTAACACATTGTCGTCCGTAAGAGTTTTAAAAATTTTACGCTCGCCTGACGCGGCACTCCTTGACGCGAACTTCAACGCTTCTTTTCTCTCCTTTTTTTCGTCCCCTTTTTCCCTTTCATACTCGACAGCGCCGCTTGATTGAGTTCTCCGCTCGGTCCACTCAGTCGGACGGTTTCTTGCCGCGGCGATACGAGGCGTGGCGTGTGGAACGAAACCAACGCGTTTCCAGATTTACCTCCGCCGCCGTGTGTTCGTGGCATACATTACCGGTCGCACGAACTTTTTCCGCGTACTATGCGAAATCCTTTCGTTCGACCGGGGGCCGTGCTCCCGTGTGGGTATCCAGAGGGACCCCGAGGGGAGCGACCTTAACGTCCGCTTTGTGTTCCATATGCATCGGCACCCATCGACACCCGTCTCGGCCACTCGTGCGTCGTCTGCCATGGGACCGGCGTGGAATCCAGGGCGTAAGTAGCATACAAATTCCTACATTCGAAATTGCACGTTATCGATGCGTCCCGACCTCGTTCCAGGCGCGTCATTAAGCGTCGCGCCTTCCTCCCGTCAGCGTGTACACACGATCCTGGCATGCGAACCAGCGCAACGGTTCACCGTTCAGCGTATGGACGTTCAACCGAACGGTGAACAAACAAAAACGCGACGAAAAAACGCATTTACCGGCACGAATCGATGATTTTCGATCGCGAGATGGCCTCCGATGGCATCGCGTGAACGCAACCATAGGTTATTGAATCCTATAGTCGCGTAACGAGTCTGAGAACAGGAGTGAGACAGGCTACGTTGCTAATTACTCGGTAATAACGATCCTCGAAGCCAGCACACTGTGGTAGATTCGCGGAGAAGCCTCGACCTCGCGAGAAGAAGGAGCACGCGATCTCTTCTCCGGTATCTACTCGCGGTCGCTAGGCTCGCGATAAATCAGCGGCGCGTTCCCAGCTGAAAATTGCGATCAATCGCGACAATAACATCATACGCGGCGCAAAACACGAGGATCGTTATCGTACGTTTGTTTCCCGCGGCGGATCCGTTCCCGCTGCGAGAGCTCGGCCAGGCACAGCTGTTCTTGTCAGTATCCCGATGCATCACGATAAATCCAGGCGAGCTCCTTTTTCGTACGGGGCCTCGATGCGCGCCGCTCGAGCCGAGCCGACGAGAGCCAAGGCTCGCCGCGTGTGTCGACCACGCGGTCTCGATCTCGTCCGGACGATCGGGTAAAACCGAGCGAGGGCACGCGTGTCTTTTCTCATACGGCAACCACGGCATAATCGCGGCATCGAGGCCCGCGGTTAGGTCTCAATTAAGCCGCAGATCTCTATCGGGGACACCGAGTCGCGAGAGATCATCGCTGCCGATTGCATAATCACCGGCTAGACGTCCCGCGATTCCAAAATTATCCCGTCCTTTCCTCCGATTCCTTTCCGATCCCGCGAGATACTATCTCTCGGGGGAGATTCAGAGCGAAACTGTCTCCGCTTCTTTTGGGACCATCTGTCCCGCTCGCAGTGATATTCAACGATATCCAAACGATCTTTTAATATCGTACGTAGTTGCGATTCGAGGATACCACTTGCGTTAAAAAGACGTGTCACGCTCGTCGTAATGCTTTCGTCACAGAATCGCCAACGACGTGGTACACGCGTCGTTAGGCAATTGTTACAGAAACGCTGGATCGTTCTGACACACGCGTTTGCGAATTTCTTGCCACCGCAAGTGCTTAAATGTCAAGGACAGGAGGGTACGGTGAGAACCGCCTTTAAGTATTTTCGCGATATTTACGTTTTAAAGTTATTCGAGAGAGTAATAAGGCAGTGGGAAGGTGGTGATCGGATTTTAGAGATGGAAATTCGGGGGAATCGAAATAAAGATGGGAGAATCGGTATATCGACACCGCAAGTGGTTAAATGTCAAAGAGAGGAGGGTACGGCGAGAATAGCTTTCTAGTATTTTCGCGATATTTACGTTTTAAAATTATTCGGGACAGTAATGAGACTATGGGAAGGTGGATCGGATTTTAGAGATGAAAATTCGGGGGAATCGGCATAAAGATGGGAGGATCGGTATATCGACTGGGGTTTCACGCGTGGAAGTTTGTAGCCGTGATCGGCGGGCACGAAAAGTCGAGGGGCACCGTGGTCCCGGGGCCTGGAGGCCACGAATACGAAATGACGGGACGGATATCTGACGTCTCTATAGCAGTAAAACGGCGGGCATGCGTGCCACGGCGGGGGTCCCGAGACGTCGTCGGAGACATCGGGCACCGCGGGCGGCCATTGTCTCAAGGGAGTCCCAAGGGCGAGGCAGGAAGGGCCAACCCCGGCTGACACGCACGAGGGGGTCGCCAGCGCCCCGCCGGGCCCCGAAACGAAATTAATAACCGAATTTCAAGTATTCCTATTTCGGGGCGAGGAGTTATCGGTCGGGGCCACCTGAGCCTTGCCTCTCTCTCGCTCAACGGTCCACGCAGAAAACCGATGTCACACCCACGCGATCCTCGGCCCGAAAACGAATGTTATATCCCCGGCTGACCAGCGGCTGACTTACGGCGCCGATAAACCATATTTACGGCGTAATCGTTAATTAAAATATATCGTCGCGGCCGCGAATTCGCGGAGGACGCGCGAACTCGTGTCCAACGGGGATGTTAATGAGCCTGGTCGACGTCTCAGTTACCTCTCCTTTTATTCCTTCAGCTTTGCCCGCGCTGTCCGCAAGCGCGTGGTCGGGTTCCAATGTCGTCCGATAGCGAGGCGTGAAGATCCTCGATCGTTGATTGATCGGTTCACTCGAGGAGACACGCTCTTTCGTCCACTTCATCGATCTTCGTAGTCGCGCGAAAAATCCACCGCACAAATGGATGAATAAAGAGCAGACCATGTAGGCAGGAAAATTAATTCGTTAATTGGAATAATTATTATTATAATACGTAGGAAATTATGGGAAAGAAAAAGGGGAAATAATTCAATTCTGCTGGTTTCAACTAAAAGAATATATATTTTGTATAAACTAATATGGCGGCGAGGCCTGGCAAGCTGACTGAACTGTCGCGTTCCTGAAAGATTGAAACATATACTAGTGCAAGTTCAGGCTGATCCTACGTTACACTCATCGCCGTTGCACTTTAACGTAATATTATTAACCCCTTCCCGTATTTTGACGAGTCTGACTCGTGATGATAATTTGGCCCAAACACGAATATCACGAGCCATACTCGTGAACGGAATATTTTTCTAAATGTAGTTTTGAAACTGTCATCTGTTATAAAATATATTAGGTCTACCGAAAAGTTCTGTCCATTTTTGAAGTAAAAGAAAATAATACATTTTCAACAAATTTATTTATATTTATCTAACAATATCATTTTCATCGTTACTTATGACCACTTCCCTGGATGATGGAACTAGGTATTAAATCTGGAAAGTATAGTGAATTCGACAAAACTTCGAATGACATTAACGGACAGAACTTTCCGGTAGGCCTAATAATATATTTGTGATACTTATAAAGGGAAAAAGGATTAGAGTCTAATTCTGCAACAGTAGTATCGCGTAGAACTGACTGTATCACGCGTATTTACATTTCGGCTCGTATTGCGACTGTTTTTGAACCATCAGTCTGGTCTGTTTACCGCGCGTTCCTACCGTTTGGGTCCGAATTTCGTCGAGCTAAATAGTACTGGAAGGGGTTAAAATTGAAATAATTATTATAATTAAGTTATACTGCAGCCTTTACGCGCTCAGACCAGAACCCTACGTCGCGTAGATCAGACGAATCTACCCCTAACCCTAACTGCTAAGGGTTGACGCGATCGTTTCTCAATTTTTCACTAACCTGTCACGAGGAATTTTATTCTTTTATTCTCCGCCATTTTTTCACGCCGAATTCAATCGGGTAGCCATCGCTCAGCCGGCAAATGGCCGCCGGAAATTCAGGAGAACTCGCCTTTCCGTTCAATTCGTCCGGAGGCGCACCCACCGTGCAACCTCTCCGAAATGCAAAATTTAAGGAGCGTAATTCTCGGCGAGCGGCCGACTGGCTTTTTCGCGTAACACGATCGCGTTCCGAGCAATTTGTAAAACAAGAATCACCGGTCTCGCGTACGCCTCGGCCTCCGGATCGCGCGACCTTGCCTTTTTTCAACGCCGTCCGGTGTATCGCGAGCGGCGCTATAAGCGGGCAATTAAAAGCGTGCAGCAGGGACATTTATGTTGGCACTAACTGCCCGTTAAGACGAAGGAACCGCCTAACCGTGGAAGGTGTAATTGGCCGACGTGCTGAACCCGCAGCTCGTAAAACAGCGGGCGTGCCTAGCCGAGTGCCGCAGTTTTTCCACTCGAGGTCTACGCCGCCGCCATTGCGTCTCGCGGTACCCTGAATTTCCGATTAATCCTCGCACCCACGGGTCTCGCCTTTTTCATCCTCTCTCTATCCGCGTCGATTTTTCTCGCGAGATCTCACGACCTTGCCTACTCTATCTCGGGCGCCACTCTCGATCGGCCCCCGTTTAATAACCAGCCAGCTTAATTAGAGTACCTAGACTAGCACGCGATACGCGTGCACGCGTTCGATGCTCCGCCATTGATAAAAACTCGCGACGCGACCGGGAATCTTTAATAACCACGATATTCGAGTACGTTAAGGCGCGTTTGCAACGCTTGTTCCACTCTATCCCGCGAGGTTAATGTAAATACGGAATTCTCGAATTTTTTTGAAAGATTGAAGAATTTATTACATTACCCTAATGCGAATTTATATCAATTACTAGGTGGAAGCAAGTCATCCGAGGTACCTGGTGTGCTTCTTGTGAGATTTCTTTCAGATTTTCGTCATTTTTTGACATAGTTACATTACAGTTTCATAGGGGCGATAGACGCTTCCTCTCTGTAGGAATTAATAATTTCGCAAAATTTACCGTATCATAATTATCATGCACACCGACATAAATGAAGACAATTTTACTCCTTAGAAAATATTAAGACAGAAATTCCGAGCGAATTTTAACCTTTTGTACTCGGCGATCTTTTCGTTACAGAAACATAGTAATTCGAAAACTTTCTACCGTAAAGTTGCCGATATTTTCGAAACGGTAAATAAGAAGTGCAAATTAACAATAAGACGTAGAATTATTTTTCGTTGGTCAATTTTAAATCCGAGATATTAATTAACAACGATTTTTAGAATCCGATTAAATGGCAACCGAGAGTCGCCTCTCGAGTGCAAAGGGTTAAAGATTCGAAAATTCATCAACTACCACGCTCTAAGGGTTAATGGGCCCCCCTGGCAGGAATCTTTTCAATCGAATGGGAATTCGATTCATTACCTTAATACAAATTTATGTCAATTACTAGGTGGTAGCAAGTCGTCGAGAGTACCTGTTGTTCTCCTCATAACTCCATTTAGGATACACCTGAAATACCCATTGTTTGAAATTTTCCTAAATTTTGACATCGTTACATTTACAGTTTCATAGTGGTGATCGTCCCTTCCTCTCTGTAGGAATGAATAATTTCACAAAATTAACCGTGTTGTTACCTAGCGGCATAAATTAAGCCGAAGTCAACATTTAAAAAATATTAAGAGAGAAATTCGGGGGGAATTTGAAAGATTCGAAAATTCATCAACTTTCGGCATCCGGTTATCCGCGCCAGGGTTAATCGGGCCCCCCGTGGCAGGGAGGAGCGATCGGTGGAGTAGCAGTTCCGTTAAGAGGAGCGAGGCAAAACGTATAACCTCGTTACCAGCGTAGATCTGTCGTCGGATAGCGTAATCGCGACGCGTCTCTAATTACGCTGGGCGTCTGGTTTCCGCGATGGACGCGGTTCGAGGAAAAGTCATGGGACGTTGGCCGGGGCGGCGCGAAAGGGCGGACGGCCTCTATTTTATAACGCGATCGTTACGCTGCCCCGGCCGCGAGGATACCGCGTTCCGCTGGCAATCCATTTCTCCCTTGCGGCTTCGATTAAAATGCCAGACGTCGGGCGAGAGGGCGAGCGAGAGGGCGGGCAGGGAGAGATTCCCCCCGATACGCGATATTGTTACGCGTGTACACGTTGTAACTGTCCGGATCCGTGACGGAGTCACGCGATATGCATTATGCACGCACGTAACGCGGCGGCACCGCCGTCAGTCGTTTCCGCAATCACTCCCACGATGCATCGCCGGGTGACGACTGCCGCTTTGTGAGAAACGACCCATCGATGCTCTCCTCGCGTGGCCGTTGCCTCTTCCTCGTCCTTTTTCTCCCTCGCGGATGAATCTTTGCCGTATTCCATTTGTCAGATGTCCAATCGATGACGGAGGTGTATGTACCCAGCGCGGAGGGTGTGTCGTAATAATCGTCGGACCCTTGATCGTGGTAGCTATTAGACGCTGCGAGGAAGACATGTCTGAAACGATGCAAGAGGTGTATGTTCATCACGAGGGACGCCAACGTCGATCCTTGCCAGTTTTTAAGGGATGGCTGGGATGGAGAGTGTAGAGGAAAATAGGAAATTATTTTATCATTTAACATTTTACACGAGTTATTGGTTATTTTCTCCTTGTTCTACTCGATTTCCAATGCATATTTTAAGCTCGGCTTCAAAGCTCTGCAATTTCGTTACCCCTTTACGCACGAGAAACGGAGATTACGATACATGGTAGATATAGTATATAATAAAGAATTAAAAATAACAAATCGAGGTGAAGTTTTTGAATTAAGGGATATCGACTGCACTTATGATAATGCTGAGATTGTTTTTTTCATTATGAAAAGTTAAACAATTTTCAGGTATATTAGGACATTCGTGTTGGATTTAGGTTACTGTTCCGTTAATCAATTCGAACACAGTCTTTCTTAATAGTTATATTTGTATGTTTCTCCTCGCATAGCTGCTTCTTGGCTAACACGAGTCGGACACTCGCGTGTTTACATAGGAATCTCTCCTTTTTCCTCGCACACTGCCTGGCCATGCCAATGTGTCGCGATTACCAAAATCCGCGTATACTCGAACAATTCGTTATTAAAGGGTTAATATTTTGCACTCCAGAGGCCCCTCTCAGTCTCCATTTAATTAGATTCTAAAGATCGATGTTTTAATTAATATATCAAATTCAAAATTACTTAACGATGCGTGCAATGTCGAAGTAAAATAATTCTACGTCTTAATTCGCATGCGATTTCTTATTTGCCATTTTAAAAATATCCTCGACTGTATGACAGAAAATCTTCGAATTACTATTTTTCTGTAACGAAAACATCGTCGAGTACAAAGGGTTAACCCTTTATGAACAGTATTTTTGATAAAAGATTGCAAAATTATTAACATATTTAGTATTTCTACATCGGATAACTTGTCTGCATAAATTTCCACACGGATTTCCTCATTTTCCTTCGTTCAACTCCTTCGTGCTTGCCATTTTCACGATTCTCTCAGAACTCTGACTGTACTCTGCCTCGCCCAAAATTCCTTAGTCTGACGTTATCTCAGTTGCTCATCTTTGCCGCATTTATTTAAACATTCTCTTCTTTCGTTCAACCACTCTTCTCTCATGGGAGGACCCTGGTACAGATTACTGAAAAATTTGCATATTTTGGGAAATTTCTTTATGGTGGAATTATTTACTTGATCATTCCGAAAATTATGGGATTTTATCAAGTAACTGTAGGAGTATAAAATGAATTTCTTTTACGTTTTAAAAATTATTGTAAATGACGTGTGCTCTTGGGAAGAAGATCCTTCGTGCAGGATTTAAGAACGTAGCTTAGAGAATTTTTAATCCACCTTCGTTTTTCACGTGTTATCCTACCTTTTACGTAGTTTTGGCAATCGTTTCCAAGCTTTCTCGTCGTCCAAACACTGTATAGATTTCACGGAGAGGTTACCAGAGTGTACCCTGGAGCTTTGGCGTTCGTAGAGTCGATTATCGCATTGGATAGCAACGCGGAGGTTAAAAACGGGGAGAAACAACGTCTCCTCGCGATGGCCGTTTCGCAGAAAGGCTTGGAGAGCAGTATGGCGCATCGGGAGCACCTTTTACTGTCGCATGAATTTAAAAAGTAATCAGCATCGACGTGTAGTGCGAGCAGTTTTCGTGCAAGTTAGAGCGTGAACACGAGAAGGTATATTTTTATTACGGTTAATTCCTCGCGTGTTCGCTATGCAAGAAGAAGGGGTTTCATTGCGAACGTGTTAACTCTCCTCGATTCAGAGGGCTAAAGGAATAATCGTTACGATCGTCCGTGATAATTACTATCATTTTACCTCGTTACTTTCGTCAAAGGACTCGACCCAGTGCCGAAAGCATCGATCCCGGTTTTCTCTCGTCGCAAGAAGCTATACCCGTGTAATCGTGACCCGTTATCCAGATCCACTCTCGTTTCTCGATCTCGCATTCGAACCAGCCGACGCGTATACCTACATATATACGATCCATCGCTCCCTCTCTCCCTCTCTCTTCTCCCTGCTCTTAGGTTTCCCCGGACCAATTAAAAGGACAGATGTCATTTGTCCACTTCCCTCGTTATAAACGATTTGCCATTAGATAAGAGCGATAAGGCACCCGCGTGTGTGGTAAAACCGGGACAATCAGAGGCGTACGAATACCTTCTCGGCTGTTTCTCGGCCAGCTGTTGGTCGGAAAGCTAAGAAATGTCGCGGTGTCACGCTCCGAACGGTGCGAGGACCTCCGACGCCGATATGCACCGTGGTTCATTACAGCAGCTGCATTACCCGTACATACGCGACGCGTCATTACTTTTATTAGCATAATGACAGGCGAACAACTCAATTTGCATGGAAAATCACACAGGTCCGTAACGAAGTTCGCCCGCGGATCCGTGGTCGTCCTTCTACCCTGGCCTGCACGTGTAATAAAGTCCCCGCGCATGTAGTAGCCCTGGCGCGCGCGCGCGCACACATCGGTCTACGTGTGTCGGAGTAGAAGGGCATACGAAAAACATTGTTAAAAGAGTCGAAGGGTGCGAAAGAGAGGTCCACGCAGCAGCCTCGAGAGAGTGCCGAGAGTGGACTGCCTTCGTTCTTCGGGGTCCGGTGATCCCTTCGCGCTGGATAATTCCGTATCATCATCGAAATTGCAGTCGATCGTCATCCGGCTGGTCGTCGATCAGCGTCCACGTCCTTCGTCCGCCGACCAGCTTGATTGAGAGTCGCCAGGGATCGTTTGCCACCGCGGCCGATCGAATCGTCCATTCGATAATTGGCGTCGGTAATGAGGCCACGGATTACTCGGTAATCGGTCCGCGGCCTCCTCCGAAAAACGAGAACCTCGCCGTTAATAATATCGTTCTTTGATTCCCTTCCAGACTCCATCCACCGGCCCTCCTGACGTGTCAATCCAACGTGTCCCAACGCCGATCCAGCTTACCGATCTTCGTGGAATAATCACGAAGTGCGCTCGCTCGCTCGCTCGCTGGAAGGTCGATTTCGAATTTTCGTTTCGGATCCTTGGCTCCCGATTCGTCACAAGCTCGCCTTGAAATCCAACTTTGCCGTCGTAACGTAGTTTCCCAGCGTAGGTAGATAATGGTAGATAATGGTAGATAATGGTGGTTTAATCGGATGATCGAGAGGCGTAGGCGTAGGTAAATAACAACGTCGAAGCGATCTCTGGAGTTTCGAAAATCGAAATTCTCCCTGCCATAATTCGCAGAAGGCCACGGTGCTTTAGAAAATGGTTTATGAAGCATCCCGAGACACGATGGGCTCGCGTCGTCACCTCTCGAAATCGGGGCCCTCGCCACACCCCAGAGCTGGAAGACGAGGATTGCCGAAAACGCGCGTGGCACCGCGTGGAAACTATAAAGCGTTGTATAACATCGTGTTTACACGAAATTACCGAGATATTAACGTGGAGAGTGCGTTAAAGTTGCCGAAAACACGGAGTACCGCGTTGATCCGAGCTTGCGCCGCCAGTCCGAGCGCCTTTGGTGGCAGTCGATTTGCTTTATGAATTCGATGCCTATCGCTAATAACAGAGATCGCACTTATCTGTCGATCGCCGGTTCATACTTTGCGTGCCGGCCGCTCTTCTCGCCGGCGAGATACGCGCGAATGGTTTTGGATTCCTAATTTCGCCGATCGGGCTCATTAAAGCGCCGCAAAACCCCGGCGAGATACCGATCTCGCGGAATATTATGTAAATAGAGCAGCCGCACCGATATTGCCAGGGTGAATAAATTGTTCGCGAATAACGCGATAAATAATCGAAACAAATCACCGCTGGAATTTCTCCCGGATGAAATTCCTCTCGCGATTATCTCGTGCACGGACGACGGATCGGATCGGTGCGGAAAATAATTTCACGGGAAAAATCGAGCACAGATCGAGCGCCGGATACGCGTCCTATGCGCCATTGCCCGCGCGCACGTCCCGGATGACCGGGTAGACGGAAAGCTCTGGAGCCTAACACGGATGATCGCGGAGACGCATTACGCGAGCACGCTTACCATCTCCGATACGGATCTCTCGCGAAATATTATGTAAATAGAGGAGCGCGTTAAACGGGCACGATCTAGAAAAGCCGGCCGGACCGGGCTGCGGTGCACGTACCCGCGCGACCGGATGCCGGCTGAATAAAAAGCGCATAAAGTAACATTTAACGCGCGCTTAAACGAAATTGCTGTAATCCTCCGGTGGCGTGGCGGTCTCGACCGCTGCGAGAACCGCGGGAGGAAGAGCCGCGTAGGAGAAGGGGCTCAGGGTGGCTGCAGGAGGGTGGAGGCAGGGCGCATTAACATACCGATTTACATAATGCGTATAATTCGAGTAATTATGAAGGGAAATATACACAATTTAATATAATGGTGGATGTTTAGGGGCCGGCGCTATATCTGCCACGGGAGATCTCGCTGCCGCGCAACTGGACCCCTCTCTATGCTGCCCTCCTTTCTTTCCGTCGCTTTCCTCGCCGTCCGCGCCTGTGTGTGCGTACGCGGCTATGCATATGCATATGCATGGACGCTCGCGCGGCCATTCTCGGGGCCCGAGACCCGATTCTCGGGCACCTATGGGCGACGCAGCTGCCTCTACCGGCGTGTCCTGCGCCTTCTTCCGATATCGGCGTTGCGCTCGGGCTCCTATAGATTCCATCGTCGCTGGGAATAGACAGTTCGAGGGGACACACTGGATACGGGGCCCGATGTTCGTGTAGATGGCGCGGGCATGCGACGGAAGTTTCATGCCACGGATGTGACACGTCTTTCGCGCGCTGTCGCGTCGCTACTTCCTGTGACGCATGCGCAGATATACGATCGAGATCGATCGAGTTCGAACACCCAGGGACCCGAAATCCAGCGTGGAATCGGTAAGAGCGTTTAACGAGTGGTCTACAGAGCGAGAAAACCACTCGAACAGATCACGGGCAAGGTGTTTAGGGCACTTTCGTCCGCGGCAAGTAAATTGCTCGTTGCTGGCGGGCTCGGTTCCCCGAAAAGTGGCCCGTTGCCGGTTAATGACGAGGCATCTTCGCGCCTCCCTTCGCTACCTGCCGGACGTTGATGGATACGAACGTCGGCTCCGAACTATTTTAATTTATGTTTTTCACACGAGCAATACGGATTTCCTTCCCTCCGACTATCCATCCCCTTCGGGAGCCTCGCGTCCCCAAACATCTTAATTTAACTACCGTGCAGAGACCACTCGTTGGCTGGGTTATCCGATTTGCCGCAGACTAATAGCGCTGCCTTTGTTCACGCGTATTCTCGTAATTGGCTATCGATCCCCGGCCTATCGGCTGATCGGTATCTAGCTACTCCTGCACCTGTGTTCCTAGGGTAACGTTAAGCAACGAATATTCTGCTCCGCGTGTGCATTATCTGTCTCTAAAAGCTATGATGCAAAAGCTTCCAATTTTTCTACCTAATTAATTCCTCCTACGACTCCGATCTGTTTGTTTACATTGTCACCCGGTTGAACCGGCCTATTCGTTTGAGCGGCTGACAGGAAGTTGACCGTGTTTCGGTAAATTAATCAGGGTCGCGACCCGATTCGTGGATCGGGCGGCGTGCAGCGGTGGTCCGTAAAACTGTCAGGATTTTCGGTTAAATTGGACGCGCGGTGGCCGTGTTCGGAAAGTTTCGTCGCGGCGGCGAAAGTGCACCAGGACCCCACGCGAAGTACTAACGAGATAGTCGGTGTTTATCAGTCCCGTAGCCCGGCGCACGTACGCGCTCTCACTCCAATTAGCGCTACAGCCCGGGCTAATTGCTCGATATAAATCGCCGCGACTTAAAAAACCGGCGGAATAATTAGACGGAACGTCGCAGGTGCGCGGCCGCTTTATTATGCACGCGTCTCCCCGAAGACGTTTAGCGCATTACCAGCTGTATCGTTGTAACGACGCGTCGCGATCCGCGCGCATAATGAGGGTGGAGAGAGCCCGCGTTCCTTTTATCTCCTGCTCCCCCCGGCCTGCACGCGGACCGCGAACCGATTACACCGTTTCATGCTAATAGAGCCTATTAGGGGGCCCACCGATCGCATGACAATCCCTGCGCCGCGCAATCTAAATGTCAATCTCCGCGGAGAAACCCGCCACTGTCATGACTTTTCCATCGATCGTGCACCGCCTCGGTGAACGGTCCTTTCGATCGCCACTCGATATCGGTACGCCCGTGTCTCTCGTTTTGCCCCAGCAATCGTCCAGATAGACATCCGGTTCTTTTCCGTCCACATTCTGCGCTCTTGACTCACGAGCGCATTGTTTTGCAGGTATTCGTACGGTTTTTACGCTTTTCACCGACCGGTTTTAAAAGCTCGCATATTTTTTCGCGGCGAATAGAGTGTTTCGACGTTTTCGATGTTAAGCAGATATCGATGCTTATGCGGATACTGTCATCGGGTAATTTGTCGATCGTTACTCCATCGTTTGACGACATTCTGTTCTCCCGCCGCGTAACGGCTCGTTTAACGCTGCTACTCTCCTGATAGCCGAGCTCCTGGAACCCACGTGAAACGAAAGTATGTGAACGCAATTTGCATAACGCGTAGTATATTGGCTCGAGGAATCCACTTCTTTGGATAGCTCGAGACTTTGGGTTCATTTCTTGGCTCCAGTTCAGTTCAATATTCTTACGTTTATTTATTTCGAGATCAAAGCAAGCGTGGATCTGTACAGCAACGTGGAATAGAAACTTTAGCAAATCTCTCAGAATTTTTTCAAATTCGAAGCTTTTCTTTCATAAATTCGACGATACTTTTATTCTGCGATAACTAGGAGAAGATTTTGGATTTTTAAGATTAAAGGTCCACTCGAATTTTCTTACGTTTATTTCCTCCGAAATCTAAGCAATAGGCTTGTTTATCGCTATAGAAATTTTAACGAGGCCTTTAGAATTTTTTCAAATTCCAAGTTTTTCTGTTATAAGTTCGACCATATTTTTCCGCGATAACTCGGAGAAGGTTTTACATTTCTTAGGTTAAGTCTAGTCGAATATTCTTACGTTTATTTTCTCTGAAATGAAAAGAATGGATCTGTACATCAATTTGTAATAGAAACTTTAACGAGTCCCTCGGAATTTTTAAAAACTCGATGCTTTTCTGTTACAAATTGCACAATATTTTTCGCAATAACACCGACAAATTTTTTATTTCTAGGACTAAGTCCAGTCGAATATTCTTACGTCTATTTCCTCTGAAACCAAAGTAATGGATTTGTACATCACTGTAGAAACTTTAACAAGTCCCTCAAAGTTTTTCCAAGCTCGAAGCTTTTCTGATACAAATTCGACGATATTTTTCGCGATAATTCGGAGAAGATTTTGGACTCTTAGTGGTAAGTCCAGTGAAATATTCTTACGTCTATTTTCCTCAAAGTAAGGGACTTGTACATCGTCATAAAAATTTTAACAAGTCCCTCAGAGTTTTTCCAAACTCGAAGTCTTCCTGTCATAAATTCGACGATATTTTTCTACGATTAAAAATCCATAGACCTATATTCTTATGTCTATTTCCTCTAAAACCAAAGGAATATACATCAACATCGAAACTTTAACAAGTTGCTCAGAATTTTTCCAGATTCCTAGCTTTCCTGTTACAAATTCGATAAGCTGCGGGTAAATTAATCTAAACTCAACCTGAAAAATCCTTGAAATCGCTTCTCCTGAAGGATCAACAGCTCGACGAACGGATTTCAACCACGCGGAGCGTATTATCAATCTCCCGGGGATTTTTCGCAGCAGTCGCGAGAAAAATCCTTCTGGACTAATCGGCATGACGCGCGTCAAAAGGAATCCACGTTTATCTGTACAAGATTCGTGACATTTAATTTAACTCTCGAGTCTAACGATCGACGGAACACGCGGCACCGGGGAACTGGATTTGCCCCTAAGGAGACGGGGGTCCGCACGACTCGCGTATCTCAACGTCTATCTGAATAATAACGTGTACGACAACATGTCAAATTATTCAGAACTTGCGACGCACGCAGGCGTGTACGCGGACAGAAACGGGCGAGTGTACGCGCGCGTAGCCGCTCTCGGCGTACGGGGGCGTCCTGTACACGCGCGCGCGCGTTCGTGCGAGCGTGCGTGCGTGCGTGCGTGCGTGCATGCGTGCGTGCTGCCGCGCGCGAGCTCCCGTGCCGGCGTCGAAGAACCTCGGCCGGGGGTGGTAGCGGTCCGACATGTGTTCGCGGTGGCGGTGGCTCTCGACAGCAGTTTTATAATTGCCGGACTGGATATCGTGCCGGTCGACGGACGAGATTCGCGAAACGCGCGTCGTTTCGTCGCGGATCGGCCGCTTCGAATAATTCGCGAGCTCTGTCAGGGACGGGCGCGCGTCAAAGCGGACCACTCGTTTCCTCTCCGCCTCCGCTCGTCGCTTAATTTGTACGAAGATGTCTGCTCGGTGCAGGTGTCAGGCTGATGAAAATCGGTTTCAGCTGGAGTTGAAGTAGAAATAGTTTCGTGGATGTTGGTGTCTTTTTAGAAATATTGAATTTTAGTGCAGTTGACGTGACATTGCTTTGGCTGTCACGATATAATTTCCAGCATTCTTGTATCTTGTTAACATTATTTTTCTTATTTTAGTGGTTATGGATGCTTATAGAATTTGCAGAGTGATTAGTACGAGTAGAGAATTTACTATGAAGGGAAATGCAATAGGTAAACCTTGCGTCGCGAACAAGAAATGAATAAATCAAGGGAACATAAGATAAATGGCGCATTAATCGCTGTTTCATCGCGAATAGCGATTTCTTCATTATCAACAGGGAAGAGTGAAGATGTTCTTTGTTTATTAGTATTGTTGAAATTTTGGAAAAATTGTCAGTGAGCATCGTGGTTCGCAACACGTTGGACACGTTAACCGTTTACTGTTCTATGTTCCATGGATTTTATTCTAGGAGGTCTCTTCCAGGACATTATTAATAAAATCGTAGGGGCTCTGTTGAGAAAGAAACGTGCCTGACATGTCCCCCAGTAATTTACTTATTAAGTAGTAACATAGTAGTATATTTCCAAAGGATTAATTACTGGAATCAATCAAACTTACACCTTGTGAGCTTCTATTCTGGGCATCTGGAAACTCTAGCTTAGGTTTTTCTTTAGACTAATCCTTTTAAATCATTCTTTGTCAATTAATATATAATTTTTATTGGTTTTCGGTAAATAGGGGATACCTACTACTTGTTTTACATTAGATATAAGTTCTCACTTCGAACATCTATATCCAGTATTCTGAGATACACTGTTGGTTTTGCAGCACCAGCTTGGGTCGTCCACTATAGTCTCAGAATCGAGGCTGTACCACGTCGTAAACTACCCATTACTATCACTGCTCACCTGAATATATACCTGAACAACGTACAACTCGTACTCAAATAAAGATCATCAAGAGTATCCGTCGTTAATATTCTAATGAACGATGCTTTATCCAAAAAGGGGTGTTAAAAGTACCTTTAGCAATAGGTCAAACAGTTTCTCCATCTAGCAATTGTCTCGACAATCTCTCCATCTTCGCGACCAAGTGTAAAAAGTTTGTAAAGGAATAAAAAATAATTGCCCGGTCGATGCATCATCGTTACCCGAACCGGAACACGGAAACTCGTGCGACTGCCGAATCCGGAAAAAAGAAATGGCCCCCAAGTTTCCTCCGTGTCGCGGTGGGGTGAGCTGAGTGACAATTAAATCACAGGTGTCGGTTGATCATGACGGATCGGGCCACGGTAGCCTCGTGCGCGGCGTCGCACGCTTCTTCCGCTTTGCCTTGGAAATTCCCTCGTACGTTTTCCACGCGATACGTTCCCCGCTGCCAATGCCGTGCATGCCAGCTACGCTATCATGCTCGCCGCAAAAAGCGACGTTAATAGCAGTTATATCGTATTTGCAGGCCTATACGCGATTGCCGGCTCGGCGTAACTTGATTGCCGCCTGTCAACGATCGTCCGCCCGTATTCTCCGCGATTATTCCTCCCCGCGTCGGCCCCCTCCAGCCCTCGTGCACCCTCGTAGTGGCAGCAGTAGTGGCAGCACTAGCGTGGGCTAACGACGTCCGCGATAGATCCACGAGGCGCGACGCTTAATCGCGACCATGCGAATAGATTACGCGGATGTCCCTTCGCATAAATATGGAGTGTCTCCTCACGATCATTGCTTATTAATGTCCTTGCGTTTTCTGTTTCACGCTCTTAGCGCCGCCATGGACGTCCACTCGCCTGCATCCACGGATCGTGCTATAGTACGTAAGTAATCGAACTTCACGTTATGCTATCCTTGCGTGTCGCTTTCGGTTTATGCGCCGTTCATGCGTCTTGCGAGTGCGTGACAATGTTGCGATTAAGCGTCATTTCCAGGTATTCTCGGACAATACTTTTGCAGCCTCGGCAAGAAATTTTCGACCGAGTTTGCAATTTTGTATTATGATAACGTAACAGGAAAGGAGGTCGCTCGAGAATTGAATTCTAAATAGTGAATGACATAATTTTTTAAGAATTCTATAACAATACTTTTACGGTCAAGAAGAAATATTTCTGGCCGATTTCGCGATTTTATATCAGGAGAACATAACATGACAGGAGGTTGCTCGTCGAGATAGTTCCAAGAATTCTCGGACAATACTTTTCCCACCTCGAAGAAATATTTCTGGACGATTTCACGATTTTGTACCAGGAGAACATAATATGACAAGAGATTGATCGCCGAGACAGTTCCAAGAAATGACGCCATTTCCAAGAATTCTCGGACAATACTTTTGCGGCCCCGAAGAAAAATTTCATGGCCAATTTCGCGATTTTGTATCAGGAGAACATGACATTATAGGAGGTCTATCGCGGAGCCAGTTCCAAGAAATTACGTCATTTCCAAGAATCCTTGGTCAATACTTTTCCCGCCTCTGTGGTCAATACTTTTCCCGCCTCTGTGGTCAATACTTTTCCCGCCTGGGTGGTCAATACTTTTCCCGCCTGGGTGGTCAATACTTTTGCCGCTTGGGTGGTCAATATTTTTGCCGCGTCGAAGAAAAATTTGTGTCTGATTTCGCGACTTTGTATCAGGAGAACATAATATGACAGGAGGTCGTTCGCCGAGACAGTTCCAAGAAATGACGTCAATTCCAAGAATTCTCGTCCAATGCCTTTGCGGCCTCGGCGAGAATTTTTCGACCGATTTCGCTACTTTGTACTAGAATAACATGACATGATAGGAGGTCGCTCGTCAAGTCAGTTTCAAGAAATGAAGTCATTTCCAAGAATTCTCAGTCATTGCCTTTGCGGCCTCGGCGAGAATTTCTTGGCCGATTTCGTGACTTTGTACTGGGATAACATGATATAATAGGAGGTCGCTCGTCGAAGCACTTCCAAGAAATGACGTCATTTCCAAGAATTCTCGAGCAATACTTTTGCAGCTTCAGCGAGAATTTTTCGATCGATTTCGCGACTTTGTACTAGGATAACATGATATGATAGGAGGTCGCTCGTCGAGGCACTTCCAAGAAATGACGTCATTTCCAAGAATTCTCGGGCAATATTTTTGCGGTTTCAGCGAGAATTTTTCGACCGATTTCGCGACTTTATACTAGGATAACAGGACATGATAGGAGGTCGCTCGTCGAGACAGTTCCAAGAAATGACGTCATATCCAAGAATTCCAGAACAATACTTTTGCGGCCTTGGCGAGAATTTCTTGGCCGATTTCACGACTTTGTACTAGGATAACATGACATGATAGGAGGTTGCTCGCCGACCGAATCTCAGAAATGACGTAATTTCCAAGAATTCTGTCGTTTTAAATTTTAAGTTCTAAGATTTTAAATATTTTACTTACCTTACTTACCTTACTTACCCTATTTTCCTCACTTACCTTACTTCCCTTAGTTTTTTCTTCTTTCTTCTTTCTTCACATATTACTTTATCAGATATTGCCCTCTCTTAATTTTCAAAGTTCAAAGAGAACATTGAAAATTTACAAGAGGTAGGAAATATTTTTAACTTTGCGCGTAGCTCTTAGCTTGGTATCGTTTCACAAAAAAATTGTTTTTTTGGGAAACGATACCAATTACCAGGTCTCACCACGTGGAGGTGGCTACGCATAGAGACCCAGACATGTGCCCTAGTGGCACAGCCTACTGGTGCTATCTGTATCAAAGATACCCTAGTCTAACTTGGAGCGAAAGAAATTAAAATGACTCTACTGACACTTTATTATATTTCGTGTCTTACAAAAGGGGTTTCGGTTCGCGATTATTCGAAAGACCGACTAGCCTAGGCGATGTACTCCCGGGTACAGAGATAATTTCATACCTCGGCACCCTCCCGATCGGGCCTAGCTCAATTCCAGTCACTGTCGCACTCGCCAAGACTTACACGTGGACCAAGGATAGTCCCTGAATCAATGAAACTTCTAGTGTCAACGCGAGGGCCCTGCTGGGCGGTTGCCGGCCAAGACAGACACTTCGCATCCCAGCCACACGGGGTAGAACTTAATCATCCCTGTGGTCTAACCGTAGATGGTACTAGTCCGTCAGCCAGCATGTGCCCGAGCCCCAGTCGCGTACGACTTAGGCAGCGGACCGTCCCGTCGAGGTCAGAAGACGCACTGATCCGAGGGGGTCACCCTGGAACCCGATGCATGACGAGATTGACAGTGACTGGAAATGAGTGTCGGAGACGAGTCGTGAGGATGACTTACGAAGCATGTACTTATCGAGTACACGAGAGCACGTCGCGTAGGCTAGTCGGTACTTAAGAACAATCACGACTATCGCGAGAACAATTATGTTCTATTTGCTAAACGAGGGGGATAAGAAAATGATAGAGAATTTATAAATTTCGCTGCAAGTTAGGTAGCTTACCTTTGTACAGATAGCGCGCACATGATACTTAGTCTATGGATCTATCTTATGATTACTTAAAAGTAAACGCACGCATCGTTCATTGATGTGTCGCAAACAGAATCTTGAGAAACCTAAAAGCTAAAACAGAATATATTATTGTTAATATGTAGCTGAAAGGAAAGGGATTAGTGCGAGGAAACCATCAAGGTTAGTAACCAAATGGAACGAGCAAGCCAACGACGAGACCTGAGCAACATAACTACGAAACAGAAAGATTCCAACGGTGAGAAATAAACATACCAACGAGGAAGCGCTCGAGTATTATACGAAACACTCGAACGCTCTAACGAAAACAAATCGAACGGAAGTCGTAAAATTTGTGAAAGGAAAGTTTTTGCCAACGATGAGACATAAGTAAAAACCAACGACGAAGCATTCGAATATTGTACGAAATACTCGAATGCTGAAACAAAGACAAATAGAATGAAAAAAGTAAAATCTGCAAGAAGAAGTATAATTAGAACCTGAAAGAAAAGATAATTAGTACCTGAAAGGAGAAATTATTGTTAAATTATTTAAGAGAGTGGACAATGGCCACTGAATAGCCATTGATCTAGCCAACGATGATATAGAAATAAACCAACGACGAAGCATTCGCATATTGTACAAAACACTTGAATGCATAAACAATGAAATCTAGAATAAAAGAAATAGAATCTGTAAGAAAAAAGATAATTAAAACCTGAAACAAAAAATAATTAGTACCTGAAAGAAGAAATTATTGTTAAATTATTTAAGAGATTGGACAATGGCCACTGAATAAACGGGCCCCTTATATAGCCGCGGCCGGCCGAAGATCGGCGAAAATTTCCGAACTTTACCGATTCCTTTAAAAGTTACATTTCCGCTGTAATAACTGATAATTTATTAACTTTTTTGACTTTTATCGTTAATATACGTTACAAACTATTTGTTAAGAACAATTTTAATTTGCTATTGACAATAAATTCATTAATTTATTAGCTTTTTGTAAGTTACGAATACATTTTAATACAAATACGTTGCTTGTTTAAGTAGTAGCTAATAATTTATTAACTTTTTCGAATTTTATCGTTAATATAAGTTGCAAAATATTTGTTATTAACAATAAATGTAGTAATTTATTAACCTTTTGCTAAGTATAAGTACATTTTCACGGAAATACGTTATATATACCAGTAATAGCCTATAATTAGTAATTTTTCCACTTGTATTATAAATTTACATTAGGAACAATTTATTATTAATAAGAAATTGGATTATTTATACATTTTTATGAACTATAACTGTAATTGAATGGCGTCATTGTCAAGAATTCCGACCACTTACCTCTCGCAGCCTTAAAAGTCGTCAAATATTTAACTGAATCATCGAAAATTTACAAAATATAGGAAATATCGCAAACTTTATGCGTATCTCTTAGCTTGGTATCGTTTGCCAAAGATTTCTCTTTGGAAAACGATACCAATTACCAGGTCTCACCACGAGGAGCTGGCTACGCATGGAGACCCGGACATGCGCCCTAGTGGCGCAGCCTGCTGGCGCTTTCCGTATCAAAGGTAGCCTAATCTAACTTGGAGCGAATTAAATTAAAGTGACTCTATTGACACTTTATTTTATTTCGTGTCTTACAACGGGGACTTCGAGAGAAAGTCTTTCCTCAGACTGGATGTTCAAGAAAGGTAGCAGGAGCGCAAATACGCGAGAAGGTTTGATAATTTATCGATGATAAATGATATACGTAGCGACAACGATTAGAGCCATCTATAACTTTAGGCTGGAAGTTCAAGAAAGGTAACATGAGCGTAGATGCGCGAGGAGGTTTGATAATTTACCGATGATAAATGATAAACGTAGCGACAACGATTAGAGCCATCTGTAATTTTAGACTGGAAATTCAAGGAAGGTAACAGGAGCGCAAATGTGCGAGAAGGTTTGATAATTTACCGATGATAAATGATGTACGTAGCGACAACGATTAGAGCCATCTGTGATTTTAGACTGGAAGTTCAAGGAAGCTAACAGGAGCGCAGATGCGCGACAAAGTTTGATAATTTACCGATGATAAATAATAAACGTAATGACAAGGATAAGAGCCATCTATGATTTTAGGCTGGAAGTTCAAGAAAGGTAACAGGAGCGCGTATGCGCGAGGAGGTTTGATAATTTACCGATGTTAAATGATAAATGTAGCGACAACGATTAGAGCTATCTATGATTTTAAGCTGGAAGTTCAAGGAAGGTAACAGGCGCGCAGATACGCGAGAAGGTTTGATAATTTACCGATGTTAAATGATAAATGTAGCGACAACGATTAGAACCATCTATGATTTTATCCTGGAAGCTCAAAAGAGGTAATAGAAGCGCAGATGCCCGAGGAGATTTGATAATTTACCGATAATAAATGATAAACCAAGCGACAAAAATTAGAGCCATCTATGACTTTAGACTGGAAATTGAAGAAAGGTAAGAGGAGTGCAAATGCGCGAGGAGGTAGTCAAATACCTCGACGTGTAATAAACGAGGGCAGAAGATGAGTAGAAAAGAACAGAGGAGCTTGCACAGTGAAGAATTAACAAATTACTTAAATTTTACAATTAGTTTGTGAATTTTTGTAACTGGATACCAAAGACGAACCCTTAAAGAAATTTCTAAAAGAATTAAAGATAAATTTCTACATCTAATATAGCTTAATTTATCTTAGCCTATATATTACTACATCAGATACTACCCATTGTTTATTTTTAAAGTTCAATAGGAATTTTGAAAATTTACAAGAAAAAGTACATAGTCTATTCTTTGTGCGTAGCTCTTAGCTTGGTATAGTTTCCCAAAAATTGTTCTTTGGGAAACGATACCAATTACCAGGTCTCACCACGAGGAGGTGGCTACGCGTCGAGACCCAGACATGCGCCCTAGTGGCGCAGCCTACTGGTGCTATCTGTATCAAAGGTAGCCTAATCTAACTTGGAGCGAATTAAGTTAAAGTGACTCTATTGACACTTTATTTTATTTCGTGTCTTACAACGGGGACTTCGAGAGAAAGTCTTTCCTCAGACTGGATGTTCAAGAAAGGTAGCAGGAGCGCAAATACGCGAGAAGGTTTGATAATTTATCGATGATAAATGATATACGTAGCGACAACGATTAGAGCCATCTATAACTTTAGGCTGGAAGTTCAAGAAAGGTAACATGAGCGTAGATGCGCGAGGAGGTTTGATAATTTACCGATGATAAATGATAAACGTAGCGACAACGATTAGAGCCATCTGTAATTTTAGACTGGAAATTCAAGGAAGGTAACAGGAGCGCAAATGTGCGAGAAGGTTTGATAATTTACCGATGATAAATGATGTACGTAGCGACAACGATTAGAGCCATCTGTGATTTTAGACTGGAAGTTCAAGGAAGCTAACAGGAGCGCAGATGCGCGACAAAGTTTGATAATTTACCGATGATAAATAATAAACGTAATGACAAGGATAAGAGCCATCTATGATTTTAGGCTGGAAGTTCAAGAAAGGTAACAGGAGCGCGTATGCGCAAGATAGAGAATTATATTTCGCTCCAAGTTAGGTAGCTTACCTTCGTACAGATAGCACGCACATGATACTTAGTCTAGGAGTCTATCTTATGACTACTTAAAAATAAACTCACGCATCGTCCATCGATATGTCCCAAATGAAGCCTTGAGAAACCTAAAAGCTAAAACAGAATATATTATTGTTAATACGAATCTGAAAGAAAATGGATTAGTACGAGGAAAGAAAACGGAAACCATGAAGGTTAATAACCAAATGAAACGAGCAACCCAACGGTGTGATATAAAGAAACGATCGTGGAAGCGCTCGAGTATTGTACGAAATACTCGAACGCTCTAACGAAAACAAAAGGATTGGAAGACGTAAAATATGTGAGAGGAAAGTTAACTAAAACCTGCAAGAAAAATTAATTAATACCTGAAAACAAAACAAAAATTAAAATCTGAAAGAAAATAAATTAAACCTGAAAATAAAAATTATTAACAATCCAACGATGAAATATAAACAACCCAACGATGAGACATAAAGAAACCAACGATGAAACAAAGAAACCAACGATGAAACAAAGAAACCAACAACGAAACATTCGAATATTATACGAAATATTCGAATGTTCAAATATAAATAAATATAAACGAAAGATAACATCTGAAATAAAAAAAAATAATTAAAACCTGGAAAAATAAAAAATTATTAGTAAATTGTTTAATGGGGTGGGGTGAGGCTGGGGTAGCCATCCCCAACCTCACTTCCGACTCCCACCCCTCGCGCACTATGAATATTAGATGTTACACTTCCGAAGTCGAACCGACAAATGAGTTCCGCTACGTCGCGTCGCCCCTTATATAGTCTCCGATCGGCTGAGTCCCCCACCCCGATCAGAAATTTTCGAACTTCGTCGATTTTATTAATTATTAATTTTTCACTCTCATAGCCAATAATTTATTAATTTTTTCACTTTTACTGTAAATATACGTTGCGAACAATTTGTTAATAGCAATATTAATTTGTTATTAACAATCAGTGTGATAATTTATAAACTTTTTGTAATTTATCGTATATTTCTATACGAGTATATTATAAATTCAAGTAATAGCCAATAATTCAGTAATTTTTTCACATTTATTATAAACTTACGTTGCGAACAATTTGTTATTAACAATATTAATTTGTTATTGACGATAAATATTATAATTTCTAAACTATTTACAAATCATAACTATATTTATGCTTTCAAAATATAAATTTCCATGATGAGATATTTTAAAAAAACGCAAATTTTTTAAAATTTTTCGGATATTATACCTAATCCCTTGCCCCCTATACAATGCAACTCGACTATCAATTGAGCCTCCTGAATAACAAAACTATTTTCCTAATTCTATATTTAAATATCCCTAAAAATGATCTCTTAGAACAAGTTTTACACGAGTAAATTCCAAGTTATTTTGTATTCTTAAATTTCCAAATTTATATTTACAGAATATAATTTATAAGAAAATTTTTAAACCATAAAATTTCCTAAGTACAATATATGAGCCTCACCGCACAAATCGATTAACTCCACTTTTTGAAAAATCTTAAATTTAAGTGTCAAATCACTTGGTATAGTCATAACCTTTTATATTTAAGATTTTTCAAAAAATGGAGTTAATCGATTTATGCAATGAAGAGGTATAATAGCACTAAACCTCGTCAAATTTAATCATCTATATCACAATAATTGATCATGTGGGGGTTTTCCCCCACCGCCTTTTGTTGGCTGCTGGTCGCAGGTATCCTCGGTGGTTGCGTAGCTAGAGGGGACGTTAGGAAAAGGAAGGGATGCGTTTCGTCCTGGGCCTGCTAGCGGACTCATCGGTAAGGCTACCCTAGCAGGCCCTGCCTTAGACACTGGGATACTATTGGAAAGTCGGGAAGTTATATATATTTTAGAATGGCGAAACTGGTCTCGAGACACCGAAAATTCACTAAAGAACAAGAACGCGATAACACAAACTCAAAACTCGTAAACTGATTTAACTTAGAGGAAAGAACACCAAGATAACGAAAACACACAAAGACGCACTCTTTTAAAACTCTCTTTCCAACACCAAGCGACTCACGCTTGTGCTGGTCACAACCGATTTCCAAGGACTCTGTTTTGGTTGTCAAGGATCACGCTTTTATGCTTTCCTTAACCTACGCTTCACCTCCCCGTAGAGGAGTCACGCAACTTAATTTTGTTATATAGAATAACTTTTCGATTTGCTTCTAGAAGATATCGATCGGTTTACAATTTGTTTTTGTTGGCAATAGCCGATTCGCGATTTCTTTTGGTATCCTACAATAATTTGCACTATTTCTCTCTATTTTTGCCATATTGTTTGATCATTCGTCATTTTATCGTAAAATGGCAATTTTGTCGTGGCCCCATGAATATACCATATAAGAAATACGTCGCAGTCGAAGTGTTAATCCTCGCCCTTAATTTTATTTCGTGTCTTACAACGGGGACTTCGAGAGAAAGTCTTTCCTCAGACTGGATGTTCAAGAAAGGTAGCAGGAGCGCAAATACGCGAGAAGGTTTGATAATTTATCGATGATAAATGATATACGTAGCGACAACGATTAGAGCCATCTATAACTTTAGGCTGGAAGTTCAAGAAAGGTAACATGAGCGTAGATGCGCGAGGAGGTTTGATAATTTACCGATGATAAATGATAAACGTAGCGACAACGATTAGAGCCATCTGTAATTTTAGACTGGAAATTCAAGGAAGGTAACAGGAGCGCAAATGTGCGAGAAGGTTTGATAATTTACCGATGATAAATGATGTACGTAGCGACAACGATTAGAGCCATCTGTGATTTTAGACTGGAAGTTCAAGGAAGCTAACAGGAGCGCAGATGCGCGACAAAGTTTGATAATTTACCGATGATAAATAATAAACGTAATGACAAGGATAAGAGCCATCTATGATTTTAGGCTGGAAGTTCAAGAAAGGTAACAGGAGCGCGTATGCGCGAGGAGGTTTGATAATTTACCGATGTTAAATGATAAATGTAGCGACAACGATTAGAGCTATCTATGTTTTTAAGCTGGAAGTTCAAGGAAGGTAACAGGCGCGCAGATACGCGAGAAGGTTTGATAATTTACCGATGTTAAATGATAAATGTAGCGACAACGATTAGAACCATCTATGATTTTATCCTGGAAGCTCAAAAGAGGTAATAGAAGCGCAGATGCCCGAGGAGATTTGATAATTTACCGATAATAAATGATAAACCAAGCGACAAAAATTAGAGCCATCTATGACTTTAGACTGGAAATTGAAGAAAGGTAAGAGGAGTGCAAATGCGCGAGGAGGTAGTCAAATACCTCGACGTGTAATAAACGAGGGCAGAAGATGAGTAGAAAAGAACAGAGGAGCTTGCACAGTGAAGAATTAACAAATTACTTAAATTTTACAATTAGTTTGTGAATTTTTGTAACTGGATACCAAAGACGAACCCTTAAAGAAATTTCTAAAAGAATTAAAGATAAATTTCTACATCTAATATAGCTTAATTTATCTTAGCCTATATATTACTACATCAGATACTACCCATTGTTTATTTTTAAAGTTCAATAGGAATTTTGAAAATTTACAAGAAAAAGTACATAGTCTATTCTTTGTGCGTAGCTCTTAGCTTGGTATAGTTTCCCAAAAATTGTTCTTTGGGAAACGATACCAATTACCAGGTCTCACCACGAGGAGGTGGCTACGCGTCGAGACCCAGACATGCGCCCTAGTGGCGCAGCCTACTGGTGCTATCTGTATCAAAGGTAGCCTAATCTAACTTGGAGCGAATTAAGTTAAAGTGACTCTATTGACACTTTATTTTATTTCGTGTCTTACAACGGGGACTTCGAGAGAAAGTCTTTCCTCAGACTGGATGTTCAAGAAAGGTAGCAGGAGCGCAAATACGCGAGAAGGTTTGATAATTTATCGATGATAAATGATATACGTAGCGACAACGATTAGAGCCATCTATAACTTTAGGCTGGAAGTTCAAGAAAGGTAACATGAGCGTAGATGCGCGAGGAGGTTTGATAATTTACCGATGATAAATGATAAACGTAGCGACAACGATTAGAGCCATCTGTAATTTTAGACTGGAAATTCAAGGAAGGTAACAGGAGCGCAAATGTGCGAGAAGGTTTGATAATTTACCGATGATAAATGATGTACGTAGCGACAACGATTAGAGCCATCTGTGATTTTAGACTGGAAGTTCAAGGAAGCTAACAGGAGCGCAGATGCGCGACAAAGTTTGATAATTTACCGATGATAAATAATAAACGTAATGACAAGGATAAGAGCCATCTATGATTTTAGGCTGGAAGTTCAAGAAAGGTAACAGGAGCGCGTATGCGCGAGGAGGTTTGATAATTTACCGATGTTAAATGATAAATGTAGCGACAACGATTAGAGCTATCTATGATTTTAAGCTGGAAGTTCAAGGAAGGTAACAGGCGCGCAGATACGCGAGAAGGTTTGATAATTTACCGATGTTAAATGATAAATGTAGCGACAACGATTAGAACCATCTATGATTTTATCCTGGAAGCTCAAAAGAGGTAATAGAAGCGCAGATGCCCGAGGAGATTTGATAATTTACCGATAATAAATGATAAACCAAGCGACAAAAATTAGAGCCATCTATGACTTTAGACTGGAAATTGAAGAAAGGTAAGAGGAGTGCAAATGCGCGAGGAGGTAGTCAAATACCTCGACGTGTAATAAACGAGGGCAGAAGATGAGTAGAAAAGAACAGAGGAGCTTGCACAGTGAAGAATTAACAAATTACTTAAATTTTACAATTAGTTTGTGAATTTTTGTAACTGGATACCAAAGACGAACCCTTAAAGAAATTTCTAAAAGAATTAAAGATAAATTTCTACATCTAATATAGCTTAATTTATCTTAGCCTATATATTACTACATCAGATACTACCCATTGTTTATTTTTAAAGTTCAATAGGAATTTTGAAAATTTACAAGAAAAAGTACATAGTCTATTCTTTGTGCGTAGCTCTTAGCTTGGTATAGTTTCCCAAAAATTGTTCTTTGGGAAACGATACCAATTACCAGGTCTCACCACGAGGAGGTGGCTACGCGTCGAGACCCAGACATGCGCCCTAGTGGCGCAGCCTACTGGTGCTATCTGTATCAAAGGTAGCCTAATCTAACTTGGAGCGAATTAAGTTAAAGTGACTCTATTGACACTTTATTTTATTTCGTGTCTTACAACGGGGACTTCGAGAGAAAGTCTTTCCTCAGACTGGATGTTCAAGAAAGGTAGCAGGAGCGCAAATACGCGAGAAGGTTTGATAATTTATCGATGATAAATGATATACGTAGCGACAACGATTAGAGCCATCTATAACTTTAGGCTGGAAGTTCAAGAAAGGTAACATGAGCGTAGATGCGCGAGGAGGTTTGATAATTTACCGATGATAAATGATAAACGTAGCGACAACGATTAGAGCCATCTGTAATTTTAGACTGGAAATTCAAGGAAGGTAACAGGAGCGCAAATGTGCGAGAAGGTTTGATAATTTACCGATGATAAATGATGTACGTAGCGACAACGATTAGAGCCATCTGTGATTTTAGACTGGAAGTTCAAGGAAGCTAACAGGAGCGCAGATGCGCGACAAAGTTTGATAATTTACCGATGATAAATAATAAACGTAATGACAAGGATAAGAGCCATCTATGATTTTAGGCTGGAAGTTCAAGAAAGGTAACAGGAGCGCGTATGCGCGAGGAGGTTTGATAATTTACCGATGTTAAATGATAAATGTAGCGACAACGATTAGAGCTATCTATGATTTTAAGCTGGAAGTTCAAGGAAGGTAACAGGCGCGCAGATACGCGAGAAGGTTTGATAATTTACCGATGTTAAATGATAAATGTAGCGACAACGATTAGAACCATCTATGATTTTATCCTGGAAGCTCAAAAGAGGTAATAGAAGCGCAGATGCCCGAGGAGATTTGATAATTTACCGATAATAAATGATAAACCAAGCGACAAAAATTAGAGCCATCTATGACTTTAGACTGGAAATTGAAGAAAGGTAAGAGGAGTGCAAATGCGCGAGGAGGTAGTCAAATACCTCGACGTGTAATAAACGAGGGCAGAAGATGAGTAGAAAAGAACAGAGGAGCTTGCACAGTGAAGAATTAACAAATTACTTAAATTTTACAATTAGTTTGTGAATTTTTGTAACTGGATACCAAAGACGAACCCTTAAAGAAATTTCTAAAAGAATTAAAGATAAATTTCTACATCTAATATAGCTTAATTTATCTTAGCCTATATATTACTACATCAGATACTACCCATTGTTTATTTTTAAAGTTCAATAGGAATTTTGAAAATTTACAAGAAAAAGTACATAGTCTATTCTTTGTGCGTAGCTCTTAGCTTGGTATAGTTTCCCAAAAATTGTTCTTTGGGAAACGATACCAATTACCAGGTCTCACCACGAGGAGGTGGCTACGCGTCGAGACCCAGACATGCGCCCTAGTGGCGCAGCCTACTGGTGCTATCTGTATCAAAGGTAGCCTAATCTAACTTGGAGCGAATTAAGTTAAAGTGACTCTATTGACACTTTATTTTATTTCGTGTCTTACAACGGGGACTTCGAGAGAAAGTCTTTCCTCAGACTGGATGTTCAAGAAAGGTAGCAGGAGCGCAAATACGCGAGAAGGTTTGATAATTTATCGATGATAAATGATATACGTAGCGACAACGATTAGAGCCATCTATAACTTTAGGCTGGAAGTTCAAGAAAGGTAACATGAGCGTAGATGCGCGAGGAGGTTTGATAATTTACCGATGATAAATGATAAACGTAGCGACAACGATTAGAGCCATCTGTAATTTTAGACTGGAAATTCAAGGAAGGTAACAGGAGCGCAAATGTGCGAGAAGGTTTGATAATTTACCGATGATAAATGATGTACGTAGCGACAACGATTAGAGCCATCTGTGATTTTAGACTGGAAGTTCAAATTACCTCTGGTCGAATTAAAAATTCAATTTTATCCGACCTAATCGAAACCGAGAAAGGTTCACAGATTGTGTTAATGATCGCTACAATCATTATATTTCAATCTTCCATACTGCGTTTGAATCCTTGAAATACATATAACAATTGCACCACAGTAAGAAAACGTAGTTTCACATTCGAAAAATCGAATTTTGGTCAGCTTTACGAGCAAGACTGCCCACTGTGCGACGTATCGTCGATCAAGATCACTCAGCGAGATTAAACGGAATACCCACTCGTTCCTCTTCTTTTCACGGGCGCATACCCTCCGGATCATTAGCGCTTACACACCCCGGACGGACTTATTACTTATTACACCCACCATCGTTGCACTGGTAGACTCGTAATGTCTCACACACGCACACGCGACGCGTGGTGGATCGTTCAGGGCCGTCAACGCGAATTACCAAAATTACCCCGCGCGTACGAGCAGAATCCCGGGTCCTGCGAGTTGGCGGAGCTGGTTGGTTTCGGCGTTTCCCGGGTAAGACCGAGCAATTACCAGTGATCAAGGGCGAGTTTATGGATCGTAAACGATCGCACGGAGCTCGGATCGTATATCGGTGCGATCGAAATGGATTTCGCGTGGCGGTGAACGCGCGTTGAAGTTCGGCTACGATTTCCCGCGGAGTAGTTCCGTTTTTACAGGATCGAGGGAAGCAACGGTTAGCTCGGTAGGTTTCAATTACGCGGCCGTGTCGGCCTGTCTGATGTTGCTGCCGCCCTCATTATGTGGAATATGAGCTCGTGCTAGCTGTTCTCTCCCGCCCTCGGATGTCGGCTACTACCACTCGTCCATCGATTCGCCGGTACCCCGACGTTACCCAGCCACCTGTACGCCCCGTGAATCCCGATCGGCCGTGTTCTGCCTCTCAATCATCGAACAGAATCAACGAAAAACTTGCTCGAATACGCTCGCACACTCGTCATTACCGATTTCGCCGCCTCCCGGGCGCGTCTTCCTCCCCACCGGAAACATTCAACGCTCGTTCGGTGGTATCGAACGATCGTTTTCCGATTACCTGGCGATCGTTCATTCGAACCGCTTCATTCCGGGCAATTTCGCGAATTCGGAGTCCGAGGCCTGTAGGATTTGATTCGTAGTTTCCTACCGGGACTGCCGGTTTTACGCGAGTGCCGATATACTCGCGCGGGGCACGCTGATTGTCCGTTGTAAACGCTAAAGCCCGCGACCGGAAGTTGGCCGGAGTCGCCTGCAGTGTTAAGTGTTCGCGCCGGTGAACCGTCTCTAGAAGTCTCGTTGGCGCTTTTACCAGGATATTATACTTTCTCCTCTACAATTTCGCGCGATTACATTATGCCTGTGGTACGATTTAATCGAAGCCCGAATGTTCTCTTCGGCCTTCGTATTTCGTCTCGTCTCTGTGATTCCTGCGCCCCGACTGGCTCCACTGGGGCCCGTAAAAAATACACATTAGTAAACATGAAGAGCTCGTTACGAAGGGATAAATAACATTGTACCAAGCAACGTCGGTAGGGCAATTTCGAGTACCAGGAAGGACGTTGTAAAAGAAATTAAATGAAATTAAACGAAGCTGTCGACGACTCCATTTGCCCGGGAACCGAGCGAGGAATGATTACACGTTTCGGGATGAAAGTGACGACGCTTAATTTGCCGCGTTCCCGGGAGCGTATCTTTCGTTTCGTGTTATACCGAGAGAAGACTGGCTTCGATCAAGTTTCTACGCGCGCGGCCCACCGCTACTAATAACGGAGCAAACGACCGGACTTGTTCCACGGTACTTAACTTCGCGGGACATTTCCTGGTAGCCGGGTACACTGAAGTTCGTGTATCGTCGCGCGTAACCTGTCATTATCAGGGATATTGCTTGTATAGCGACACGCATGCATTTGGAAACGTCTCGTCTGTATGTGATTTATTAATTCGAACGTCCGCTCGCGCTATGGCGTCGTCGAGGCCCGGCTTCATCGTCGTCCGCGACGATCGCTCTTCCCAATCCTCCTATCGTTGTTAACACGCACTCCTCTCGGGCTACGTCATCCGACGAAATTTCGTTCGTCCACGAACCGCGGTGGGAAAGATGTAAAATTATCCACAAACTTCGCGAAAGTTGATAAATTCTTCGTGGGAGTTGCGCGTGGGAAACTGTTGCCTAAGATGGAACACGCTTTGTCGCTGCTTTCGGGTTAAGGACTATGGGAGCAAGGGTGGTGTTGCTAAAAGACCTGTCTCCCCTGTTCGGTGGTCAGATCAAAATTCAATAGCGGGTCCTCTGTTGCCCTAATCTGTTATAATAATTTGACATCCGGCGATTAATTAACACGTTGAGTGCTGCGTCAGTTCTTGGGGACTGAGAGTACGCTTTTCGTTTGGACGGTGCGGATCCTAAGAACTGATAGCGAATTTTTCATTTGGTCGACATCGGTGTGTGAAATCGACATTGTCAAGAGTTAAATTATTAACGACGATTGATATATCGTGAAAACTAAATTCCCTCTGTCGAAGTAAATCTTTACACTTCCGAGGCTTTTTCTGTCTGATCGTCTCTTGGTGATCGCCTTTTTCTGGCATTCCCCAGCCCATTATCTTCCGTTTATAATTTGTATATTTCTGCATTGACTGCATCATTCTCACAGTTCAAACGACAACGTGAAACAAAGTGATCTTCTGTCTATACTCTTCAGCATACTTCAGCGCTCGGCATAGAGTGCTCACTCGCTGGCAATTGAAGAGAAATTATAGCAAAATCGGCACCCTATACAACGTATTAACCCTTTACAATCGAGAGGCTCTTCTTCGTTGCCATTTAATCAGATTCTGAAGATGGATGTTACTTATTATATCAAATTTACAATTACCCAACGAAGTAAAATAATTCTACTTCTTGAATTGCATACAATTTGCATATTGCATTTACCGTTTCAAAAATATCGTCAATCTTATGGCGAAGATCTTCGAATTACTATTTTCCTGTAACGAAAGTTCGCCGAGTGCAAAGGGTTAAATTCCTCGTGACACGTAATAGCATTCCGGTTCTACAAGCACCTATTCCGAAAATGATGAAAAATCCAGGAAATCCTTATAAATGAACTTTTATAGGGCTAGAGGAGGCTAGAATATTCGTAAGCTCATAAACATTCCCTATAGCATAAATACCTGTAACAAAGTCTTGGAGGGAACTTCTTGCTTCGTTCGTCACTTCGGTTTTGCTACCTAGCTGGTGTATATAAAAATCCGTATACTCTTTTTGAAAGAAGGATAAGTTTGGTTGGAAGCTTTGGAAAGGTATAAATCAGCGGGTAATTTCCACAGGCCAGCCAACAACTGGCCGAACGTGGGTGGCTGGAGGGCAGGTGGTATCGGTGGATCGGTATATCCGGGAAAAACGATGGAAACCGCAGAATATCCTCGGCAGCGGAATCGTTGGAAGCAGTATTGCGCGGGCCGCATTAAATACCGAGCCATTTACCGCGGGACCGTTTTCCCCGTATCGGCGCTAAACGTTCGTTGCCTAACAACACGAGGAGGAAAGCGCATCGAACGGTCAGCTACAAACGTTCGGCGCGAGATAGAGAGCCGGCGAACGGGGGACAGAGAACGAGGCGGTCCGGGTGGAGCGCGAGGAACCGTGAACAATTATGGCCGATATGGTGGCGGCGGCGGTGGTAGCGCAGGTAGAGAGAAGGAGGAAGAGCGAGAGAGGAAGCAAGCGGAACGCGGAGGACGGGCATGGGGCACCATGGACCGCGGACTCTGCGGCCTGTGGTGCTGGCCGAGTACGTCGGGGCTTGGGGTTAATACGGTGGCCGGTGATGCACGACCGACGCAGCGCTGCGGCTGCAGCGGCTGACCGCACGCCAGCTGCCCAACGCCGCTCGAGCTGCCCGCAAAAATCTGTAGCTGACCCCTCGCCGCGGCCGTGCTGTTGCACACAAACCCCTAACCCACGCCCTCCGCCGCCCCACGCCGTGCTCCTTCGCCTTCTTCCGCGTCCACCGTCCTCCATCTTCCTACTCCGCCGATCCTCTTCTTCTCCTTTCTTTTTCCCCCCTTTTCCCTTATTTTACCTTTACCATCTTTTCCCGCCGATCGCTCGGACCCCGTCCATTCTACGGTAGTCTCGGAAATTGCCACGAGATTAGCGTTCCGACGACCCGCGACTACCGTGCGCGGTATGCGCGCCGGAGGTTAGGCTTTGATTAATTTAAACGAACGGCGATCGTCTTCTTGCTCCTGGTGCACCGACAGGCTGCCGAAGGCTAGATCGGACGATGCTTCTCGCGTGGGCTAGTGGCCAGGCTTTCCGTAGCCTTTTACGAGTCGTAAATACGCGCAAGGGTATATAAATGTTCGTATCGAACAATTACATCTGGGCTTCCCTACGTGAATGTCTGTATTCGAAAATGGAGCATCTGCGATGGGCGTTCTATTCCAGGAAGTACCTCCGCCCTGGCGAGTCTCGCGCGTATGGCTACCAGCAGTTTTGACAGACCTGTCATCCCTTTGAAACCGAGAAGCTACCTACAAAAACTCCTCCCTTTCGAGTTCTCGCTTCCAGCGGTGTACAAACACCGTCGCGGACCCATTCGTCAGACGCGAACCTGGGCCGTACCTCGGTGATGCTTCTCGAAGCTCGTGGTCTCGGAAAAATCGTCGCGGCCGCGGCGTGTTCGTCCACGCTGCGGTCTCGCGGCAAGAAACGTCCGCTCGGCGGCGCGTCTCTCCTCGCCGGGTGACAAGCGGCGAGCAGGCGGGTGAAATTGAGATTTCACGCACGTCTGCACGGCAGCAAGGTAATTGCGTTTAAACGGCGCGGTCGCGTATGCGACTGCTGCGTCCACCTGTGCCAGGCCGCGTCTAAATAATAGAATTCACGGCGCGCGTCTCTGCCGCGAGCGGAGCGAAGAGGAGAGGAGAAAGAACGTGGCGTTCGATCGCGCGTCATCGGCCTCGTCATCTCGCTGGCCGACACGAAACCGTATGGCGACCGACTACTAATCGAACCGGCGTGATTCACGGGCCCCCTTCGTTAAAGACGACGTGTCCCGGCCCGCCATCGGACGAGAGTGTTCCATGGGCCCGCGATAACCATCGATTTCCTGGCTCCCCGAGTTTTGACTCACGGACCTCCCTTTCGTATGCAGCCACCGGTCGCGCGACTTTCTGCCCGCCCGGCTAGCACTTCCGAATCCCTCGCGATGGATCGGGAATGCTAACGACCTACGACCTCCCCGGTGCTTTTTAGCGTACCACCGTCTCGACCCTGGGAAATTTCCAGATTCGTCTCTTCCACGGAAGAACGCTTTTCGGAATTCTCTGAAAGACGGAACAGCTTACGGGTATTTAATCTTCTGGTCCCCGATTTAACCCTTCGCGGTTAGAGTCCGAGGTTGCTTTCATACGCGAAGATCGCCGATAAAAGCTTCGATTATTAACCCTTTCGCCGCGAAATCTCTCCGGTAGAACGAAGCGTTCTGCCAATGATGGAAACATTGCGATCGTGAAGTCTTTAGCATTCGTGCCTAAGTCTTTTAAACGGAGGATAGACCGACCATCGCAATGGCGCTTGCAATTCTTTGCGAAGGGGAACGGTAGCACTTGTCTTCATTTTTACTCAATTTTTGTGCCCAGTGACTATAGTCATCTGTAGCAGTGAAAGGGTTAATTTCACGCTCTCCGTTTTTCTCTAAACTTACAAATTTCTTTGCATACCTTATATACCACGAAGGGTCACTTGACCCCCTATGGCAAGAATAGGCGTGTGTAAAATTCCGGCACGTTTAGTGTCAAATAGAAATTTGAGAGATAGTATTTAGAAGTAGCCTTTTCAAAGTGTGAAAGAATAACGTTGTACATTGTCTTTTTGCCCTGGAAGCCTTCTGTCTCTTCCTTGACTCTCAGCAGTCAGTTCCGCGTCATTCTTCGCTGCATACGGACATAAAGGATCGAAACCATTTTTCAGAAATCGGACTAAAAGTGTATCCGTATAAATTGTATCATATTCTTCGTTTTCTTTACTCTGAATTAAGATTTACCGTCTCACCGAATACGCGAAGCACCGTGTTCCTTTTTCTAACCTCTGAATCTACGACGCAAAGGGTTGCTGGAAACGGATGGATTGTTAAAATTGGCGAAAGCAAAGTTTAACCTGGAACGTCCTTAAACAATACCGAGGTTGGTTCCGAAAGCAGACCGGTTCGCCTTGGATTTTGCTTTACGCTTGAAATCGTGTTCGTTACACCGAGTTGCCCGAGCTGAGACTTCACGGCTACTTCGCGTATAATCGGTCGCTTTATAGGAGTCATACGGCTTGTACTCCGTAATACGTAAAGTTTTCCTGGCGGGATATTTTCCGCAATTTTTCGGCCGCAAATTGGCCGCGCGTTATTTCGCCCGAGCGTGCGCGCGATCGCTGGTACGCTCGCTCGCGCGCGTTACATTACAGCCACCAATTTACTTTTCTCGAGCGAGGGCGCCTATATCTTTAATACGTTTCTCGTGGGAACGATTCTCACTCGCACGATGCACTTTACCGCGTAGGCTCGATCGAACCTCAGGGCCCGGACGCATCGCGGTAATTTAATTGACGCAGAGATTGCCACAAAAAGTTCATCTTTACATAATGGTTCTTTTCCTTTCCCAGCCATACGAACGATCATCGACGTTTCCCATGGTGAGCGCGGACGCATTACCATGCACCACGATCCCCCTCGGACTCTCCTAAATGTCGAGCCGCGTTTTTTCCTTTTGTTCCTCCGTTTGCCCACCTGGAAACCGAGGAATTTCACTGAAACGTTGATCGAAAAAAAGATATTTCTGGCTTAACCGGTCGGTCGAGGCTCGAGCGCGTTTCTCTTTCGCGACGAACGAGTCCGGCATTGAACAAACGGTTTATTTAGACACGGAGGAAAGTTTGATCGATCCGGAAAGGAAACTGGCACGAGTCGAGTACGCTCGGTTGGATTAGACCGGTGCCGTGTAATCGTTCTGCTTTCGTTCTTCCGACCATCGGTGAAACGTTTATCTTTCTTTGGCCACGATCCAGCAGTTTTACCTTTCTTTCGCCGATCCGCGCGCTCTATGGGTCGTCGACTGGCCGCGGAAAATGGCCGGATCGTCGAGGATCGGCCTCATTGTCGTGTCGAGATCGCCTCTGCGGCGACAACGATACTCGTTCCCGTTGCAAGACGTTTCGTCGCACGGTACAGCTGTCCGTTTAACTTTCACTCAAAGCACCGATTGCGCGCGATCCTTATCTTCCGGGATCGTCCGACCGTCCTCCGGCCCAACGAGGGGTCCGTTTCCGGGCGCACGAGCGCGCGCGACATTTATCCTCACGGTTCGGCTGAACCACGACAAAGCCCCGTCCCCGTGCTCGAATAAGGGCCCTCTTCCTCTCTGCCTTCTGCAACCGAAATCCAATTTGCATGAACTGCAGCCAAAATGGACGAGGTAATTGGTACACAGGAGGGATTAGGGCTGCGCCAAGGCGACGGATGTCCGGGCACCGCCGCTGCTCCCACTGTTGCCCCTAAATTCCGCCGTTTGCGGCGGCGCTGGCTTCTTCTAATTGCCCGCGTTGGATGCTTTTCAATTAAAATTTGCGACACCGTTACCCGTTGATCGATGATCGTACACGAACCGACTCTGCTCCAATCCTACCTAAACCATTTTTAGACCCGATGCCGTCTCCATTCCAATTACGATACCGCGAGGCTTCGCAACGAAACGCGACCATCCGCATCGCTCATCGATCTCTGGTGTCTTTTATCGGGTATAATTAACAGACACCTTGGATAATCCACTGTTTATATATATGTACATATACGCGTACGAAGTAGACCCGTGGAAAAGTAACGTAAAATCGAGAGAGCCCAGCCAGGACAAAGCAAATCATTCGGAACGTTGCCGAGGAGGAACGCGTCCTCGCGGTTATGGCACGGAGAACAGTGGAAGAAGAAGATGAAGAAGAAGAAGAAGAAGAAAAAGGGCTACAGGAAGAGCTACGACGGCAATGGTGGCGGTGGCGGCGGAGGAGGATAGAAAGAGGAGGAGGACGCTCACATAAATACGTACGCAACGCAAACAAAAACCCACAAAGGACCGCGCTCGCGGCAGATACGATCTTGCGGCATGCAGATACGAGCATACTAATCTCTCCGAGAGGCCTCTCCGAGGAAACCGTGTCCTTTTGTTGTATCCGTCTATGAAATATATTGGTGGCTGGTCCGACGTCCGACACGAGGGAACGATTCAATATCATTCCGACGCGCTGGATCTCCCGCGCATTTTTCCGCCCCGCCTCGACTCTAGATCATCGGCCGCGGCCGGGCACCGGGAAATAGAAATATATACGAGCACCGGGAACGGAACAAAGGCGCAGATTTTTCCCGGGGAATCCGTGGACACGCGAAATCCTTTTTATCGCCGGTCAAATGACTGTCGGTGGTGCTCGCTCACAGGGATGATGCATGGCCACGGTGCGTTTAACATAAGTCTTCCAGGGACAACCATACTTTACGCGGCAGAAGTGTGGGTCTGTATCTCGATTCTTCAGCTATTGACTGATGGTCCTATTGACGAAGGTATCACGATTGCCGCTCGTTCTTTTCGACCTCTATTTCTGGGCAGGCTGCTTCAAATCGATCTAGACGCAGGGCTGCCAGTTAAATTTGTCCCAGTTATCGATGCACCCCCTTTCTGCAACAATACAAATTTCCCATGGAATTAATTTCAGCTCAATTTTACAATACTACGAATTAAAATCGCGAACCGTAAGAGGGTGGCAAAAATTGCCAAGGGTACATTCATTTTCGTTTATATGTAACTATTTTGATTATGGGTAAAAAGAAATAACTATCGTTATATTATAATTATCTTTATTCTCTCTTAAGGAAGGTATATCTCAAGTATTCTGACTGTTCGCGTAGAGAGTCAAAACTAGAGCGAAGAAAAATGGTATGCGATTGCAGCTCGTCCTGCTCCCCTAATTTTTACTTAACGCGTGAAACAAACACCTCACGCACTTCCGGAACCTCCCCGGCGCATAACTTAAAGATATTTCTCTTGACAGATTAATTTTTGTATATTCCATACGTTAAGACGTGTCTTATTTTCGACAGTAACGAATATATAGGTTACAATTAAATTTCATTTATTACCCAGAATTGTGAGAAATTTATTTGGATAATAGTCGCGACGGAAGAAGGTTAAGAAGCCCTAGGTATATAAGACGCGAGAGATGGTTCAGTGGATGAAAATATTAGCGTCGTGGTGGACGTTTTACGTGAATCTATATTTCGGAACCAGCCTTCTGCAAATTAATGTACGAAAGGAGAGCCCGTTCTATGGATGAAAATATCAGGGTTACGGGCGAATTTTTGCGTCCCCAGCTTCTCTAACTAGACCACTTTCAAATTAACGAACGAAGAAAGAGAACGTTCCATGAATGAAAATATCAGGTTTGCGGAATAATCTTTTCTCCCTCTATCTCCGAATAGACCGGGTTGAACGGACGTACGAAAGAAAGAGAACGTATAATTTGCGAAACCGTCGAAAGCAATGTCCGTAGATCATTTCGGCCGGGTGGACGGCGCGGCATAATTCGGTTCCTCGACAAGCTGAACGCGTCGTTCGATATCCTCTGCCGAGTATCCAGCTAATTTCCAGCATTTGCATGCCGATACAAGGATAGGACGCCGGTGGCAGGCAGCAGTTTCAGTTTCGCCACGCCAATCCAATCATGTAAATCGGGGGTAGCATTATTAGTGGCGGCAATCGAACTCGCTCTCCTAGGCCAATAGGAGGTGCGGTGTCGCGGAGGTGGAGGCAGGCCCGATCCGAAACGAAGGGAGCACTGGCCGTCCAACTAATCCCGGGTTTACCTAATCGCTTACTCCCTTCCTCCTTCGTCTGCGCGCGATTCCGCTCGTTCGCAAAGCGGCTTACCCTTGCACCCCCAGCCCCTGCAACTCTCGCCCGGGACACTGGAGAAATTCCACATCTGCGATCCCGTTCGATTTTCCTCCACCGTCGATCTTCCCGGAAGCTCGTCCCCTCGCTCCTCGCAATCTTTCGCGTATTTTCGAGCGGACCGAATCCACCGCGACGCCCGTTTCGAATAAATAGCGATCTTCGTCGGGCCGAGGTTGATTCATAACGTACCAGCTCAGTTGGCATCGTCGAGCAATTTGTTCCGGCGACGGATCGTCGCGCGATGCGTCTTCCACGGTGACGACGGTTCCTGTCGCTGACTGGGTACACGTGAAGAGGTACTTTAAAGGAACCGTTTCTGACTCTCGCGGACGAGTATCGGGCTAAGATTAGACAGCATCACGAAATCGCTTCTCGAAATTTCGCGAATTTTCGAGTGGGGTAATTTGTTTTTTCTTTTTTTATTTTTTTTTTTATTTTATTGGAGGTTGCTAATTCAAGGCACAGGAGATAAGGCGTTATCTATGACGCGAGTGACTTTAGTTCGGTTTATCGGACGTCGGTTCTCTTTCGAGTGCACCGCTCTGTATCGAGAATTTCCACCGCTATCGCGTGGCTCGATGCTCGATCAGATCTCGGCCGGTTATCTGTCATCCGGCAGACGCGTGGTCGACGAGAGTACAAAGCTGGTCGGTTTGAAAGGGCCCGGTTTATTTCCCAAGGTTTATTCCCTGCCAATGGAATCCATCAAAAAGAGATTCAGCCAAGTTCCACGCGATAGCAACGGCGCGACGCGGCGCGTTTTCGGGGAGAAAAAGTGCCTCTGTCGCGCGGCGAGGATGCAACGGGAGGAAGCAGCGAGGGTTGTAACGGAGGGAAGCGGCCAGGGAACCGGAGGATGGGTCCCGAGGGAAATATAATCAGCACCCGGCCGATAATTCCTGACGGCGAAAGAGGTGGAGCGGTGGCCGATCGAACGAAAACGTAAGCCGCGTAATCCCCTGTGAAATACCGCGCCGGATCCGAGAACTTTGCCGTACGCCCGAGGACATCGGGGACATCGATTATTCGCGGCAAACCGCTCGCGTTAATCGTTTAAACTCCGCTCCAGGAGGACGTACGCGGCGACCGTGCCTCCGCCAGGTACGCGCCACGTGATCCGGCAAACCACTAGACACCAGGATTCGCCAGGGATATCGATACTCGTCCTAGAAGAGTCTGGGCTCGTTGCCAGGCTATCGGCTCTATTTCCTGCGCAAATCGATCCAAGATTAACAAGCACCCGTGTGGTGTAGTCCATGGTTTTTAACGTCGGTGATAAGACTTATAGGTCGATCTGCTTTCCTTTGCCGAGTAGGCTACTCTTTTACGATATTTTTTGGTAGATAATTCACATATTTCCAAAATTTCTGCAATTTTGTTAACCTTAGACTGCTGACGTACGTCATATTCACCCCTGACACTCGTGGTGACGTATCAGTAGGGGGGACTTAAAGTCAAATTACAAGTAATAATGTAGTAAAGATAGGATTAACCCTTTGCACTCGTCGATTTTTTCGTTACAGGGAAATAGTAATTCGAAGACTTTCTAATATTTCTAAAACGGTAAATAAAAAATCGTATGCAAATTAAGACGTAGAATTGTTTTACTTTGACATTCTACGCATCGTTGTAAATTTGATATACTAATTAACATCCATCTTTAGGATCTGATTAAATGGCGACTGAGAGGCTCCTCTCGAGTGTAAAGGGTTAATAAGTCGAAACGAATTTTTGATTCTAATTACATTTTATATTCCTTGGCGAAAGCTCGAAGTCGTCGAACCCTTCAGCTAGGTTTTTATAGGCCCTATGACAACCCATTGAATTACTCAACCCTGCTTCGAGAATTGATAAGCTGGATGGTTCCTCGAAACAAAATTAGATCTCGATGCATGGTGACGCCATCCAAATAGAGATTCCTCTCGCAATAAATAAATCACGCTAAAATATGAAAATACGAATACGTCGGAGATGAATGAGTAGAGTTATTTTATTTCAAAATTCCCTGTATAATTATTTTTAATATAGTTAGTCTCACTTATTCAAGTTACGGCATTAAAACTAATGGCGACTGGGAGTCGCAAAGGGTTAATAGTGGAATATACTAATTATACGTCAAATTGTCATCATGTCTCCACTATTGACAGGGATTCAATTTGACATCGCGTTATCTCTAGTACTACGAAAATAAATAGCGATCGTCACTCGAAGATTAACACATTGTACGTCCATTTCATACTTATATAAAAATTTTTACTCTATGACTCTCTCAAAAATCACCATAGCCAAGTATCTCAATTAAAATCGGTATAATTCGGCAACTTTTTGACAACCTCGCACCAACTGACAAAAATGAAATCGCAATAATTTCCCCAAGATTTCCTCGACTGTACGAGTACACCGATCAACTAATCTTCGATATTTCCTCGCCGGGTACTCGATACTCGTGGCACTCACCGCCAGGAAAAGAGTTAGACGGTGAATGCTTAGAAGCAGGATGCAGGGGGACCGCAAGTAGGTCAGGCAGTATCCAGAACAGCGAGCATCTTCCTGCGACAAACAGTACCGATCCTCGGCTTCCGGTCTCCCACGGTCGCGCGTGTAAGACACTGCGCGACGCGCATATTCGCTTCTCTAGCCGGGCACTCGGCGGAATCGTCGCTGGTCGATGCTCGTCGAAGCGAGTCAACGTTTTCGAGTTAATGGACGCGGCTGATGGCGATGCCTTGTCGCGTCGCGGCTCGGCGAAGCCACCTGCGACACGCCGAAGACATCGTCGAGCAACTCCGATTTCTACCTGCAATTCTGCTTCTCCTTATACGCTTCCCTAATTGCGTAACGGATGTCGATGGGTTTTTTCCACGGAAATACGTAGCCGACTCGGTTCCCCTTGACAATTAGCCGGTACACCTTCTGCAAGATCGACGCTTTAATCAAAGCGCTGTAATTCTTCCACGATCCACGAATTATCAGCGCTTTGTCACGCGACGGGATAGCAGCGGAATCGCGGGATTGTCGGAAATCGGTTCGGCTCTCGCTACACGCGGCTCAGGCTAGACCGAGTTTGTTCCTAGGAGTCGATATCATAACGGAGAATAATGCGAGGCGCAGTATCGCGCGATATCTCGACCGGCGATCGATGGGGGAATTAAAGAGTCCAGGTTGGCAGGGGATAAAAATCTCGTGGCGCAGTCACAGCTCGTTTGAGCGGATGCCTCAAGTGATTTCGGTTACACCTCGTTTGCACGATCCGCCGTTGTACGGCTCTTATTATTTCCGCGATCTAGGAAGCAGTGTTTCAATCGCGCCGACGGATTGAAATTGCAGGCTCGATGGCGCCGGATAACATTGTGATCGCGATGTAAAAGAGAACGCTGGCTATCGGGTCCGCAGTGGCCAGCGGGGGCTGTTGAACAATCGAGTGTCCCATTTCCAGCAATCAGTGCGTATCGTTCCTTCGGTCGTCCGAGGTGAACGGTCCGCCAGGAGCTGTTGCGGATGTCGAAACGAACTCGGTAATCGTTTCGGCGTGTGGTTACACTCGAATCGTCGTCGATGATAAATAGATCCCTCCGCGATAACCTTATTAAACAGCAGCCCCGTTATTAATTATCGCGTATCGTTTGACACACGCTCGATCGTCGTTAGTCACGCGCGCGGGAAGGCGAGGACTAGAAATGGACGCCGCGCGACGAGATAAATAGCAAAGCGAGACTAAACGGCGTTAAATATTCCCCCGGGTTGTCAGGATATCCAGACACGAGTGGCAACGTCGAGACGCGCAGATTTCTCAGATATCTGAACGGACGAAAGCGAATTTCCTCCTTTTTTCTTCATCTGCTTCATGGATCTACATAGGTACGGATTGTGGCCTGGGCCGTGTTTACTTGGCGTGCAGCTGGAATTACGAGTGAAAAGAACGGACTAACAAGAAGGGGCCGAATAAATCATAAAGCACGGCTCTTCCGCGCTATGCTAATGACACCTCCTGCATCCTGTATATCCTTGGCGCGGGCCCGCGAGAGTTCCTGGTGGCACGCCACGCGGCGTTTGTTCTTCTTTTTACGGGACTCCCGGCAACACACCTCCTTGACGCAATTGCAGGAAATAAAACACTCTTACCCGGACGTTTCCCCCGCTGCTCACCGAGCGAACAACAGCCACGAGAGGTCCGCGACGCAACAACAGCCGTACTCGGCCGTGTAACGAGCACCGCGACGCGGAAAAGAAATATCGTCCTCGGGTCCATTTTTCTTCGATTCTCCCGAATATCTCGAATATCCATTAATCCCTCGTGCGCCACCTCTTCGATATTCGTTTCGATGACGATAGGTCCGGATAGTTCCTCCTGGACCGCAACGAAAGATCGCTTTATTTCTCGATCATGTCCGCTATTCGGAAAATCCTATTCTGCGATATTGGCTCCGGGAGATGTAGCAACAGCCGACCACGTTATCCCCGCTGCTGATCGGCGATCAACCGATTCGAAGGACTCGGAACCCGTGGTCAAAGCGGCAGTGCCGAGTTCCGCCGTAGAAAGGGGAATTCGTGACTAATAGATCCGATCGAGGCTCTAGCCGATACGCGTCGGGCATAGACGCAACGGGGCTGATCAACAGGCGAGGACACGCGCCATCGAGCACGCGCCGATAGATCTGACATCTCGACGCCCGACGCCGTACACGTGACCGGAGGCTCGTTACCTCTCCTCTCCTTTCTTTCTCTCTTTCTCTCTCTCTCGCTTCTCCGCCGCCGGCTCCGTTCGGTTCCTCCACCTTCCTCCGCCGTCGGAAGACACGCGCCCGACGTCTCCCCCGATTTCCCGGAATCGACTTTCGAGAGATCGAATCGCCGGCAGGATCGGGACGACCCACCGCGAGCGGCCACGAGTTCGAGGAGAGGTTCGGTCGCCGAACCGGCTTCCTGCCCCCGCTCGAATCTCGATGTCGAGATGAACGCCGCAGTTAAGGCCTGCCTCGCCGTCCTCGCCGGAATCTGTTTACCCTGGCCGATTCCGGGGAAACAAAGACATCTCTGCGAGCCGATTATTCGCGGACGAGCCTGTTAGACCGCCGCCCCCGGTCCCTCCCTCCACCTCGTCAATTTGTATCTTGATCGGTCGCGATCTTCTCTATGCGCCATGTATCCCGATACTTGGTCGATATTTCTCCGGGGAGCTGGGGACAGGGTGACCGTGAAGGAAGTTCGCAGAAACCTTCTAGTCGATGTTCGCTTTAGATATGCAGACGTTTCTTGCGTTTTCATAATTCTTTTTATCCAGCGAATTTATGCGTTCCGGCTTGTTCTCCGGCTGACCCGAGCGAGTCTTCGGCTTGTACGGGGTGTTTCGGGATCGCGTTGGAGGATATCGACGAGTGTTCGATGCTTGGTTACGATTATTAGCGTGCTTTTGCGTTCGATATCGGAATATTCGTCGTTACCGATATTCGCGCGGAAGAGCCCACTCGGACAATCATCGACAACTTCGGTAACTTTGACAATCGTGGATCGTGGTAGCAAAAGATTTACGAAAATATCAATGGTAGCGTTGATAGCCTCTGCTATAATTCAATCACGCCGGGTTATTTAACTTTCAGCCATCAAATAGAAAATTCATGGAGCATCCTCCGGAGGATGGTCGCGTTCCAAGGCTCCCTCGGGTCGCCCGTTTAACAAGGATCCAATTACGAGGTCCTCGGGTGCCGCGGGCGAAGCACTGCTCTGCCAAGCGACTCCACGATATTCTGCGTGCCGCGAGTCTGGCCCCGCGACCGAATGTCGCGGGCCGAACAATTCGAAGCGTCCGAATGGCGTCTTAATATGGAAGCGCAGCGAGCTGGGACCGGTCGATCGCGGCGATAGTGGCGGTTTAATCAGCGCGCCACGAATTGACGCCGCGGCGCGAGCGAGACGGAGAGAGTCGCGGGCGCGAGGCGCGACGGGTGCAAAAATTTGGGCCGGGAATCGGGCGCGGATTTTAAGGGGAGTCCGCATACCAGCCAGCGACAGGGTCCCACGGGAGCCAAAGGGAGGAAAGGGCCACGCTGAGGAGACGGCCACTAAATATTGTGTTCGCGCAGAGAATACAGCTCTCGGGACACGTGTAAGCGGGGCCGCGGGATTCCGTATGAGCAGATCGGCCCGCCGATTATACGCTAATTCAACGCAAATTCCTTCCCGGAGATATCTGTATCGCTCGCATACATCAGAGCCCGCGGTAGCTGGCTGCCGTTGCTGCTGCTGCTGCTGCTGCTGCTCCTGCTTCTGCTGCCTGTGCACAGGCCTCTCTGTGCCGCTCGCCGTGCCTCCGAGCGTCCGCAGTCTCCGGTTAGCTTAATCAGTACCCACGAGGAGACAACTATATACCCACGGCTACATAGTTTCGCGCGCATGTGGCGGGCACACATCGACCCCGGGTACACCGGGGACCCACGAAATCCGGCCACTCTTTCTGCCCGCTGTTATCCCGCGTGCAACCGGTCAGCCCGCGAAACCGCCGGGGCGTGCTAATTAATCCGGACGGAGATTTGATTATGATATCGGCAAAGGATGTCCGGAGCCATTCGTCGGCCCGGTGTTTACGGATCGGACATCCGATCGCGACGTTCTCGGGTAGATCGCCGAGGTCGGGTCCTTCTTTTGTCACCGCGCGCGTCGGTCGCGCGAGATAAAATCCATTTCTCGAGAACCACGCTCCGTTCGAAGTCGCTCCGCTGCTCAAGGACATCGACGAGCGTCCCCCACCACCGCGGCGGGATGCTCTACCCCCACCACCGCGCTCCGCGTCTCTCTGCCAAGCGACCCCAAACGCTCAGTCCATCGGAGCAGCCTATAAAACGTCCCCTACAATTAACGATACATCGATCCCGCTATTAATGCGGCGAACAATGCGACATAAGGCAAGAACGTGGCACGAGCTGGCGCAAGATCGCGGAACAAAGGGGAACGCAAATCACTCGCCGGGAGGGTCAGCATCGACGCGAACGTTCTCACGCATGACGAAGGCGAGCGAGGGATCTCTCCGTGAGCCGGGAATCGGCCGGTAAAGAGCGCGAAGACGACGGCTACCGTGTATATAGCCACGGCGCGCGGTGGTCGACGAAGGTCCAGGGCAGAGGACCGAAGATATATCACGTTGTCGGCCGACATACCATTCTTTCGCGGCAGCCGACACAGTGTGTGCGCGCAGCGTTCACAAATTAAGGAGCGCCAAAGTCCACGGGACGGCGTAGGTATGGCGCTATCGCGCTTCATAAAACTTCGTTAGCAAGGCTGCAAGTAGACGGCCGAGCGCGGTATATACCGAGCGCGTAGAGAAACGCGCTGATGGCCCCTCGCACGCCCGACCGGGGCTACCGTAAAAATTCATTTTGCTTCCCGGCCGTGTAATTTCCCCCGGATTCTTGCATCTTTCGCGCCGGACCGTATTAGGCGGAACCGTGTTCGCAGCTGGTCCCCGCGTTCTCGCTCCTGCGTCGGTGATCACGCGCGCTCGTCTGTCGCTCGGGCTGATCCTAATCTTGATTAGCACTCGCACGCTCCTTTATACTCCGCGTAAACGAGATTCATTGTGCCGTCTTCCTCGAATCTGTGCCGCTGGCTGCGATGTCGCGCCTTGTTCACGGGGTGGTTCGGTGTGAGAGATTGTTACGTCAGAGGCCTTAGTCTGTTCCCTTGGTCCGTCTGTCGGACTAGAACGCGGTCGTTGGAGATTCGGTGGAGATGAAAAGAGGAGCTATCTTTCGTATCGTTGGGTCTAGTAAAAATTTCCGTCCAACCCCGCACCTCCTCGTATTCCAGATATACGGTCCCCCGAGACATCGGACCTGGGATAGTCTCGAAATCTCGAGACCCGCGACGACAGGTTGGCCCTGGGGGTTTAAACCAGAACCGGGCTCATTCTTCGTCGTCAATGCGCCATTTGCACGTCCGTGTTTAGCAAACAGAAGCGATTTCGATTTCGATCGGAGTGTCCTTTCAGTCGAGTGGCCGGTGGCTGGTCGAGCAACGGTATTGGCGCCACGTGCCTCTAATATCAAGCAGGAGGTCGTATATCCTCTCGGTGCGTCGCTCGTTAATTTGCCGTGGAGTCAGCGCATATAGGGCTAGTGGGCGCACAAGGTGCACCCCACACGTGGCCACACGAACGACGCTGGCGCGCGCACACACGCCTACCTCACGGACAGACGTATAGAACGTAGGGTGGACCGTGGTAGCACAACGGTGGCCACGTAAAGCCGCACACAGTCGCGTCGGATAAATAGGCATACACGAAAGAGCGCGCGCGTGGTTCTCGTCATTAGGTACGTAGCCTCGTTAGGATGAGTTTTTCCGCCGCTAATGAGGTGGCCTGCAAGTTGTCTCTGGTACCGGTGCAGACGGTCCAGCCGCGACGGTGGCTCGCTCCGCGTGGATCAGGTGGACGTCCGGCTTTCTATGACGGCCGCGCGCGAATCTGGAGACCTGGACACTATTTTTAATCTACCCCCGGGACGCGGACTTGACGGAATTAAAATGCATGTCCCCGAGAGCACCGCTTGCTTATCTCCCCGACGCGAGTCGTATATTTCTCTCTTAGCGAACTAGCCACCCTGCGCTGCTCCGCGTGGAATAATCCTCGTTCCTCCTGGCTGTTACGCCAGCGAACATCTTGTCTCTTTTTACCCTTTCCTCCCACTTCTTTCCTGTTTTCAATTTCGTCACCTGATTTCAGAGTTGCGTGTTTCATAGTGTAAGAATATATAAGATTACGCGAGTTCCGGTTACCGATAAAGCGGCGTGAATGAGAAGCACCTAGCAATGATACCCGGGGTCTCAAATCGAAGCGGCGATCCCTTTGATCCGCGATCAATGAACAAAGGTGACCCATCCTTAAGAGGACAGGTCGCGAAGCGTACGAGGTAGTTGTTAGACAGAGTTTAGACAGTTCCTAGAGAGTGCGTTGAGAAGAGTTACTGAGAGACAGTTATTAGGAAAGAGTATTAGCGGCCAGTTCTTGTTAGAATATTATTAAACCCCCCCTTACAATACCTAGTTACTTTTGCCGGAAGAAACACTGTCATTTAAAAGTTCATCAAGTGTATAGAGGTCCCTGTAGATGTCTCTAGTGGAGTACTTATACTTGATGTACTTGGTTAATTAAGTCGTGATTTTCTCTGAGAAAAGTATCGAAGAGGCTTTCCGGGTATGACGAAAAGCGCGAAATCGAAGGGATGATTGAAGGCATGACGCGTTCGCGATGACACCGCGAGGTCCCACGCGACAGCGACATTTAAGCGCCGTCGGACGAATGGCGCGCGCGTGTCCGCGCGTTTTTGCGAGACCTGCCCACGGCCATTAAATTTACGAGCCGTCACGGCTAACTTGCAAAGAATAATAACGTATATGCTCGAAATAATCCGCGGTCGGGAGAACCCGCTATATGGAAATAACCGGCTATTTGAACGGCTCGATGTCAAAGCAAGCCAGCCCGGATATAACTCAGCGCTTAAACGAGCCCGCGTTCGCATGAACCGCCGCGGACGCGTGCTGTTTTGGATTTAAAAACCTGCTCTTTACATTTTACTGCCGCGTTATTTCCAACCCTCTCTCTCTCCCTCTCGCTCCGCGTGTCACGCGTTTTACCAACAGGGTAAACCGGCGATTTAAACAAAATTGCGGGAAGCTTTGCGTCCACCGCCTCTTCCGTCAGTCAGTCTGTCACCGTGCGACTAATTTTTCCATAAGACTCTCGTCGATTAACTTTCTCCAAACTTGGTTGGCATGGTGTGACATCCATGGTGACGTCTATCCGAATCTGAGTCAAGAATCCTGAAGGTTTTCGTGAGTTTCCTTGGGGGACTTTGCCTTTTTAACACTAGATTCACGAAACCCGTCAATTTGACGGATGGGTTGCTCCAATTATACGATGGTAACAGATTTAGTTAACCCTTTGAACGCTATGAACCCATATATGGGTTCTCACACAACCATTCAATCTGGCCTATGACCGCTGTATAGTTTTGTAAAATAATAATTTTGTAATAAATGCACAATACAAAATTATTAAATTTTCAATTTAAGAGATATAATATACCATTTTGTATGGTATTATTGCTTAACCCATTAACTGCCACGCAAATTTAGCGCGTCTTGCCCTGGGTGCCACGGTTTTATTTTAAAGAAAACATGAAATTTTACAAAATATAACGATCTAATCGTCCAAGTTATAATTTTAATAATAAAAATTGATAATTAATATGTTCTCTACGCTATATACATTTTTCATTCATCCTTTCTAATAATTCCTAACTCAAATGGCCATTTTGGCCAATCTAAACTTGCAGCACACACTACGAGATATCTCGTAGCTGTCAGTTTTGGTGCAGACGCTTACTACGAGATATCTCGTAGTTGGCAGTCAATGGTTTAATGAAATAAATGGTTCTGTTAAAGTTTTTGCTGTCACTGCTCAAATTATTTCTTTTTTTTATTTTTTTTTATTAAAAAGCAGGCAATGCAGCGCGTGCTCTGTCGTAAGAAATGGGCGATCCCCAGTGCACTCTTAACGTCGAACAACTCGGCTCTCAGAGGGTTAACTTATATTGAGACTGTCAATATTGTAATTGTTTTTAAATTAAACTACTCGTTAAAAAAGAACAGATACGTGGTTTGCTTTACCTGCAAATTTGACAGGTGTCCGAAGAAATAGGTATACAGATAGCGTCCGTAAACCTAGCGTTAACAGACATCCACATCTACGGGAAGTAATTCGAGCCCTGACGACGACTCTCGACGCAGTCTTGAGTCTTCCTCAGCCTCCACGAGGCGAGTCTCGTCGCCCTCTTCTTCTTCTTCTTCTTCTTCCCTGCGCCACAGGCTCGCGCCAGTGATCGACTGCTCTCAAAGTGCTCCACCTCATTCTACTCTCGAGTGCTGTCCGACGTCGCCATTCATCCAGCTCGTTCCGGTCGACGTGGCCTGGTGCCGTTGCTTAATTCGCGAATATTTCACCGGGGCCCCGCGGGCTGAAAATACGCTACAGCTGCTCGCGTCGTGTCTACAACCGGGCCACCGTCGCGATTTTTCCGAAATATTCGCGACGTGGCCCGTAAATTTCCGTCGTTGGCGTATTTTTACGTCCAGCCCCGGCTCACGCTGCCCCCAGCCCCCCCCGTCTTACCGCGTTTCTTCGCGCGCGAGAGTATAATCCGCGGCCACGATAATTCTATTCCCGAGTACGGCTGGATCGTGCGATTTATTGTCCCGTGTTGTTGATGTTGTTGTCGGCGTTGTTACAGACGGCGTTGCACTGGGCGGCCAAGCACGGCGACGAGAACATCGTGAAGCTCATCGCGGGCAAATACAAGAATTACATCAAGAGCATCAACGAGACTTCGGTGAGTGGTATCGAGATACATTTCAAACGCTTCGGCAGCAAAAATCGGGGTAACTGGCGCAAAAATTTCGAAAATTCGAAGATTGAAAATCGCAAATTCAAAACTCCCGTTTCGATTTACCTTAAAGCTTTAAACTTCGTTCGAAATTCGAACAACGTTCTCACGTTGTCACTTCATCGGGTCATAAAAGCTGCCAAGCAGTATTTCTTTTTTTAAAGGACATTATGCAAAGATGGGCGCATATAGGGTGCGTATGGAGTTTTTACTACCGCGTGGTTGCCATCGCGAATAAGCTTACGATCCGTATATCGTGCAACGTAGACGTGAATTTGTGCACAGCCAGGCAAATATTTCGAAACTTAGCTCTAGCACCGATTCTAGAATATAATTCTGTCTTCTCCTGTTTCCGGTTGCGGTACCAACCTGTGGTCCACAGAACGGGGTAAGTCTTACAATTTTCATTCGCGTCAAATATCGCACACATCGACGTTTATACCATCGAGCTACGAGAAGACCTCCCAAAACCTGAACTCTAGCTTCCAACCCATTTATTCCACGCGAACCACTGATCTTCTCAATCTGACCCCCAAATCCATCAACTCTTTCGACACCTGTCGCGAGTGTTAGTCTAGAACTCGTGATCGCGAACGATAGCTGGAAAAAGGAAGGTCTGGGGGTAAAGGGTGTCATCGATAAAGAGAAAAGCGAAAAGAAGCGAGGTCTGTCCGGGAATAAATCGCGAGCGAGCACCGCGACCCTATCTACCGTGATCTCTGAGCGGCCGGCGTGCGAAAGGAGCGCTGGACGCGGATTTAAGCGGGCAGCGAGCGCCGCGCGTCTCTGCTCGGCGGTAGAGAAGAGAGGAGAGGAGAGACGGCGCAGAGTTTGTCCCCGTGGCGGAAGGGTAAGGAAAGAGAGGGAAAGGTGGACGCAGCGCACAGAGAGAAGGCTGCAGATAGGATCGGATGTGTGTGGTCCGCCGCTTTGCTCTTTATAAGACTTATATAAGCTGGAGTGCCCTTCGCGGGGCAAAGGAGGGCAGAAAGGAGACGGACCGTCGGAGAAAACGGGAGAAAGAGAGCGAGAGAGGAGAGAAGGTTGCTCGTTAGCGGCTCGCGACAAACACCGCTGAACTACCGCACACGTTCCACGCTAGATAGCCGGACGAAGGTGGAAACGCGTAGAACGTTTGTCGTCCCGGTGAAAGAAAAATGGCGACCCCTCGAATTCATCGGAATTCAATTTGGCGCAAATGGTAGTGCCAGGACGAGCGTGGTATTTTCTGGTTTATCGCGAGGAAACGGTTACGCGGTGTACAAGGTTCTTCCCGTACCCTCTTTCCCCTCCTGACCCGCGGAGCGGCTCAATTAAGGCGATTAGCAGCGTAATGGCTGCAGATCGTATCTAATCGCGATCATATTCGTCCGACGATGAATCTTCCGAAGTTGCAAAGCACGTTCGCGCATCCGCCTGCTCGTTACTCGATACGCTTCTTCCTTTTCCTTTTTATTTCCCCCTTATCCACGTCGTTTATTTCCAAAATCTTCAAGATGCAAGATCTTCGAAAACCGTGCGAAACGTCATCGATCACGATAGACCCCGGATAGGTACTCTGCGTTGCTGAAAAGAAGTCATCTCGTTCGGTTGCGGAGCAAGAGGAGTATTCCACTTTAGTAATACTCACTTTTCTATAACATTCCCAAAACTACTATCTCCAAGTTCGGTAACGTGACACGTTAACATGGGCGTGAGATATCCGCGAAAGAAACGTTATCTCAGAGTTAACTTACAATGAATTGGAAGCACTACTACGTCAGGCAATAAACGAAACGACACCAAATGATTGGAAAGGATTTTGTAAACACGTAGAAACACCGGAACACGAATATCGAACGAAAGATGGAATAATAGAAGACGCAACTGAGGACCTAGAATTGGAAATACAAAGCAGTGAGTCGGATAAGAAATCAGACGACGATAGCTCAAAGATTTATAAAGTGAAGAAGTACAAAAGTAATAATAATTAACATCATTTATGAAAATTGATTTAAAATTTAAGATGTATTTTTTATGATGAATTAATTATATAATTGCATCATACTAGATAACCGTTTAAAAAATCGCACAATACAACATAAATATAAAAAGTATGCGTATAGTACATCACGTTTGCTGCGTAATGCAATGAAAAGTTAATCAAGATGCTAATTAGTAATCGGTAATTGCGAATAATCGTGTGTTCATCGGAAGAATCTGAAGTTAATATGCTTTTGGGACGAGTCTACGCTCTTGCATCTATTTCTTGCGTCTGTCTCGCTTTGTCTCGTTGCTTCGTTCGCTTTCTTTGTCACATGGTGTTCTATGAGCGAGCTAATAGGAAAGGATCAGTTCTACCAATAAGGGAAACATTTTACTCTACTTCTGCCATGATGTTAGAATGGTTGAGGATTGGTGAGGATTCGGTCCTACAAGTTTCTCAGATGACTTCTTTCCAGCAACGCAGAGTAGATGAAACGAGAAAAGTAGTGTAAGAACCCCCTCGAGGTAGCTTGGATTCCTTTAAAACGTCAGCTCTGTATCCGTGGAAGTGCGCCAGACTCTCTGTTTTCGGGGATTAGTGCTCGATTTAATAAATACGCGTGTATCCGTGTAGGTACCAACAACGTGGACCCGAGCTAATCCACTCCGGAATGGATCCGTCCTCTATCCGGCCAGCTCTTTTTTCCTCCCAGCAGCGGCTTTAGCGGCAGACGGTGAATCGTGTGGCACGGCGTAATCTGTCACAGCCACCACTCTCGCCGTAGTTTTCTGCGGCTTATCCCAGCGGCCGCCTCGCCCGCTTAATGCCCTGGCAAATGAAAAAGAGGGAAAAACGTGGCGAACCGGGAACGAGTCTCCCCGACGGCGGGATCCTAAGTCGCGTATCCTCCTCGCCGCGATTTCGCACCGTGTAATATCCAACCCGTCCTCCGATCTAACCGTCTCGAATCAAAGCAATTCCATTTTCCCGTCATTCGCTTGTAAACGCTGCCTTTACGATCGTTTTTACGCGCCGGATGCAACGATTCGTTTCCTAGCGAGATTATAGATTTCGACCACTGCGAAGGTAGATTACAAGCGCGAGCAACTCGCAGTGAAACGAAGGGTAAATTGAGCAGTTCGTCGGCAGAGTCGATTAACATCGACTAGACAACAAGCTAGAGATATGAATTTCTTTTAAATATAAATCCTCGAGTAACGGCGCAATCGTCTTGGCGCTAAAATTTCAAGAATTTGGAAAGCAGAGTTAATTACCGTGGGATAGAAGTGGTTATAAAAGAATGATGAATTTCGAACAAGCTTCTAAGAACTGCATAGTTCAGAGGGTACCGTTTTGCGAACGATTCGCTTATTTTGTCTAATGGATAATAACCGGAAGCGGCGTTCACACGATACCACGTCTTCATCGAAGATGCTACTGTTACGCGTGTTAGCATTAAACAGACACGTGTAAACGTCTCAATCGAACCTGCTATAATGCCAATTCTACTTGGATCAAAGAAGCCACGAAACCTCCTATATCCATCTTCAAATTTCTAATCAAAATTGGTCGCTTTTATCGCTAATCTTCGCGAATTTTTCCTTGACAGGCGCAAAATCAATTTCCTCAGGCTCTCATTCCGTCTTCATCGAAGATGCTACTGTTACGCGTGTTAGCATTAAACAGACACGTGTAAACGTCTCAATCGAACCTGCTATAATGCCAATTCTACTTGGATCAAAGAAGCCACGAAACCTCCTATATCCATTTTCAAATTTCTAATCAGAATTGATCGCTTTTATCATTAATTTTCTCGAATTTTTCCTTGACAGGCGTAAAATCAATTTCCTCAGACTCTCATTCCGTCTTCATCGAAGATGCTACTGTTACGCGTGTTAGCATTAAACAGACACGTGTAAACGTCTCAATCGAACCTGCTATAAAGCCAACTCTACTTGGATCAAAGAAGCCACAGAATCTTCTATATCCATCTTCAAATTTCTAATAAAAATTTAGTACTTTTATCGCTAATCTTCGCGAATTTTTCCTTGACAGGCGCAAAATCAATTTCCTCAGCCTCTCGTTCCATCTTCTTTGATCCCCTTGAGCCCCCTTCCTCTTCATCTGCATCGTCTACTGTCCGTCTACTGTAGAGGGACATAGTCCCTTATTCTGATCCTCCAAGTCGTGCAGCGTTGTTTACTTTCCAGCGATTCGAGACAGCTTCGTATCAAACGAAGCATAATTTTTAACCTAGATCGGGGGCCCGATAGTCAAAGCTAATTCCCTCCGCGAGAACTACCTGAATTCTAATCCCCCTGTGAGGAGGCGGAGAGGAAATTCTCGTGGCGACCCGAGGCGTCGTAACAGCCAGCCTGTTTCTTCCGCTGTGAACCGGACGTCATCCGGAGGTTTGCCTCGTTTGCCGATAGACACATCAGACGAAATTCGTCGCGGCGTTTGTTCACGCGACCGGACCAGGTGGGCGTCGAACGTTAGACGTCGCTAGAGGTACGCGGCGCATGGCGGATCGCAGTCACGAGCGTAATCTGTCACCGGTACCGCTTCCAGCGTAGTTTTCTACGGCTTATCGCGGCATCGGCTCGCATTTAATCCCCGCAAAAAACGGTGCCCGTTCCCCACGGGGACCGTAAGCCGCCCGTGTGGCGCCTGCATCCTTGCCGGGCGTACGACAGCCAACGACAATGGCGATCCCACCGGTAGACCCTCGAGACACTGGCGGAATCTGTCGCGTACACCGGGTGACCCATTTCGAACGTATCCTGCGGAATTACGGGATCGAGCATCTTGCTGCGAGTATGTCTGTCGGGTATAAGGTAAATGGGAATTGCTACGACGGATGGTAGCGTAGCAGGTGGGAAGATGCTATGAAAGAGTCGACTGTTTGACACTTTGGTGACGGGAAATGCTAATTCGCGGCTTACATGGGAATCGACATGTTCCACGTGGACTCGTTTCGCGCGAATGAAAATCGCGTTAACCCTTTGAGGGTTGAGGTTTGATAAGTGACGACAGTTGTTTTCTGGAAGAAGCGAATGTGTGCACGTGATAGAAAGAGTCTTGTCCCAAAGAAATTCAGTGTTCTATATCTAACTGTGGTATAACAGTTTTGTTGAGATTATTGGGATGTTGATTAACACTTTGACTGCCACGTTGGACATATATGACCGGCCACGGCTTCTCCTATGACGCCACGGTGGTCATTAGTGACCGGAGCTTACTTAAATTACATCGAACAACATTGAATGAAAATTGACAATTAATATATTTTGAATATAAACGCTAATTAGAAGATACTTTGAAATAAAAGGTGCCCTATTGAACTATTATATAATCTTGCATCTAGCGGTGCACTTCCGTGACTTCCTGAGGCAAACATGTGATTCCAATTGCGTGGCAGTCAAAGAGTTAATGAAGATTCTTGACATGTCTCAAAAGTTTGGCTTTACTTTTGTCTCCCAACTGACCGTTTGTAAAGGTATAACATGGTCTAGTCGCGTAAATTGTGTTCTAATTTACCGCATAATTCATGCGATAACTCATAAAGAATGGCACCTATAGTTAAGTAAAATAGTAAAATTGTGATGGAAGCTATAAACAAAATGTGAATATATTCTTACGTTTTGTTTTGGTAATGAGGAGGCAATCAAAAATGGAAGATCAGGCTGTCGAATATGGCACAGAAATTTGTGCAGATGTGTTGTCAGATAAAACATATCGAGATACTGTAAAAACAGAGACTACTTGTATCGACAAATATATTACTTTCATTAGAGGAGTGGATAGAGATCGTGATTGATTTTCAATCAAATTTTACACTTGTTAAGTGCTATGCACTCTATTAAATCTTTTCAATTTATCGATAATTCAAGGAATACGTGGGAATTCGGGTTATATGCTTATCAGAGCATACCGTCATCTATGTGTTAAATCAGTAGTGTCAACGTGTACCACGACGTGGGGGTTTAACACTAGAACTACCGAGCTGAAATTCCTACGTAAATGTGATATATATAAACGATATTAATTAAAGCAATGCATTGGAAATAGTTAAGAATAAATAATAATTCTCCTATCTGACGAAGGACCAATATTAATTTTGCGAAGAGTAGCTGCATATTTCCAATAATTCGAAAAATAAAAAATCCCTAATTAGCCATTTTGATACCCTTGGTAGTTCCAAAAAGATTTTAACGAAAAAGAAAGAGACCATTTATATATATTTGGAAGTTTAGGTCTCATTTAAATTCAAAAAATATGGAGAATTTTTTATTTTATTTTATTTTATTTTATAATAAAGTTAATTTAAAACTTCGTATTCCAATATTTTACGTTTCATGACGATTTGGTATTTTGATATTTCCTAAGTCACCACTTTTAATAGCAATATCATGATTTTCACGTTACGGTAAAATTACGTTTCAAATCCCGAATCCATGTCAATCTTAGTGACTCGTAAATTATCGTTTACCATCCCTGAATCTCGTCTGACATCGATATTTACCGTTCATTTGTTCGATCTTAAGTAGATGAATATTACGTGATACGTAGACTGACAGTTCTGACTAGGAGAAGAAATTCATCTACCTTATATTTATGATTGTATCAGAAAAAGTGGGCCCTATTACACTGTAATCAGTCAGACCCACGTTTCTCTTCCTAGCTCCTCATCTCCCAACATTAGATTGCCCTCACTTTGTTTCTTTCTTTTTGACTCCGGATAAAAGCATATTGTAAACGATAATATCAAAGTATAATACCAAGACTAAAATAATACCAAAGATAATACCGAGATTTCGATATTTCTAATTGCGAGTGTTACGGGGTTATAACGCAAAGGAATAATAACCAATGATAACAGTGGAAAAACTGTATACACGTTTATTAACCACTTGCGCTGGAAAGACGTGCCACGCACGTCGTAATACTTTTGTCGCAGAATCGCCAACGACGTGGTATACACGTTGTCAGGCAATTGTCACGGAAACACTGGAACGTTCTGGCACACGCGTCTGTGAATTTCTTGCCAACACAGGTGATTAACCCCTTGGCTACTGTGGACGTATATACGCGCTCAGAAATTTTGCTTTTGTGACACGAAGGGCGCATATAAGCGCTCAACACAGTTTGCTTTTCTGACACGGAGGGCGCATCTCTACCCAAAATTTTGCCGTTCTCGGCGGACATTGTAAACGAATTCCTATCCGTGTGGTACGACCGGTGCGTTTCAAAGTCTGCCGTAGTCAAAGGGTTAAATGAGCGAACGATTAGAACTAATCTGGTCTGTTAGGGTCACGCAGATCACAAGACGTCTCTAGAAAACGGGAGACAAGAGACAAAACGCAGGGGAAGGGATCGCCCTCGCATCGCTAGGTTGTAGAGTCTATCTTAGTATTTAATTTTTACTACACAGCGAGATATCGATGAACCCCATAAGATGACCGACGATAATTCAGCGAATCCTACGTAATGTCACTCTCCCTTCCTAAAATTGTCTCAAGAGAACCAGGAAGGTGAAGACTCGAAAATCAAAGTACCTGCGGGGGCTACCACCCGGCGTGAGTATCTGAACGAAGAAGAAAGGTGGTACTCCACGTTATAGGAACCAATATCCGAGGGTGTCGAAATACAAAATGTCGGAATCTGGAGCGTGCGGGGCGGGCCGTTATGATTTAGCTGCTCGTAAAGGCGGCTCGATGTAGGAAAATATTAAAATTGAAAATCCTCAACGGTGATATACGCGTGCGTGATATTGGTGGCCGGCAGCTGTCCCGTTCCCGAAGGCTGCCGCCGAAGAAGGACGACAAAGACTCCCTCCTCGAACCCGGGGAACGCACACAGGAGGCACACACGGTCCGGGATCGCGAGAAGAAATCCTGGGAAGAACCGGGACCAGACGGGCGAGGGTTCGGGGTGGCGAGGGATGAGTTCTCGCGGGGCGAGAAGGGGGCGAGGCGGGGGGTGAGAAACGGGTGAAAAGGGGGTCGGTGACGACGCGATATTGTCTCGAGGCTCGGTGACTCCGCGTGTCGGGACAATGCTACTTTAAAATATCGTCGAAAGTATAAAGAGCAGAGGGAAGGGTGAGTCGCGGCGCTCGTATACGCGGACGAACGAAATAGAAAAGGGTGGTGAGAGTGAGCATGCGTGAAAGCACAGAGGGTGTCGCGCCACTTGTCGCGAGGACACACGTGTCGCACGCTATTGGAGTCGGGGGTAAAGGGTGACTCCGGAGTCACCCCATACGTGCCATTTCCTATTCCTGCCGCTGCTGTACGAGCTGGCTTTCGCCCACCTATACGCGGGGACTTTAAAGTGAAATAAATTAGAGCCGACTCTCTGCCGAATAACTCTCTGCCTCTCTTTTTCTCCCTCGCCGAGTCGGATGCGACCCCTTTCCGAGCCCCGGTGGGGTGCACACAGCTCGACTCGATAACGTCGTTCGCCTATGATCGCGGTTTCGACGCATTTGTCACTGCGTTTATTGCGGAATGCGATATTGAGAGAAGGAGATATATACGCGTAATAGGGAGGCTGTTTATGGCGGCGGGTTCAGTAACGCGATTCAATTTTTTAGTCGTAACTTGACAACTGTAACTGGAAAACGGTACTTCTCGTCGCGTGGATGTTGCAACTGGTGTTTGCTTTATCGAACGGTTCGAACGGAATGTTTCGCAGTTTATTTTAACCGAGGTAAAATGGCCGGAATCGCGTAGCTCGGTTTCAGGGGGAAATTCGAAATGAATTTTAAACGCCGAGAGGCTGGACGATGAGAATTTAAATCTCATTTCGGAAATTCTTCGAGAGGCCGTGCGTGAGGCGTTCCATCGGCGCATCGACGAATCGACCGCGTTTTCACCTCCACCGGATAATGACCGGTACACGCACACAATTACGCGCAATTTGTCGCACTTATCGAGGCGGACATCGTGAACGGCCGGTACGTGCTCGCAGCCCGCTTTCGTGAGTACCGGTTCACCGAGAGCCACCGTCGCGGGTTTGCACACTTTGCATACGATATTTCAAGGTCGCGCAATTTTTATCCCCGCCCCGACCGCCGCGATCGATCTTTCTTCGTCCAAGAATTCCAGCGTCCTCTACCTTCACCGAATGACACGTTTCGCTTTGGCAGAATTCTAATTACACCACACCTTTCGTATAATTACGTTGTTTTTCTTTCATGCTGCGCGTAAAACAGCGAGATTAAAAATTTGCAATTGTGACAAAAATATGTCCTCGAAAGTCAAAACGAATGACAGGAGAGGACCGTGCGAAGACGGCTAACCGCGCAAGCTCGAAGATTCTGGACCATCCTACCCGGACCTCGAGCCTACCTCCGCCATCGGAGGCATCCACCTTCCCGTTTTCCTCGCAGGTACTTCCCAGCCGTGGTCGGGGGACCACGCGGTCCGCCTGCTAAATTATTCAAAAGATCCGAATCTTAAGGGCGAGCTGCTGAATTATTAATTTATAGGCGTTATTGGGTGCGTGTGCGGCTATCTCGATACCGGCACGCATTAGTCAAACAGGCCGTGGCGATCGGCCAGTCGGCTATGCGTCCATCTCGCGCTCGTATTGTTAATATCTTTGTAAAAGCGAAGGAACGTTGCAGAGCTGGCAGCTGCTTCCTCACCGGCCGTGGAAAAGCGGCCTCACCTCACCTGCCGCCCTCCGCGCGATACTAATTGCCAGATACCGTCCGTCCGATGTTTCCAACGCGACACGATTTCGCGTAACATCGATCCCTCGTTATTCGCCGTTTCACGCGGTTATTTGCACGCGCGGCTCCTTTTGTCCGCGTTTCTCCCGTTCTCCTCGTTCCTCCTTGCCGTGCCGCGCGACAGAGGAGGGTGCGAAAAGACGTTCGCTCGGTACCGTTTGCATGGTAATTGCCTGTCGCGCGTGTATCGGCAGACTACGGTGATCCCGTGGTGATGTAGGGAGACAGGGAAGAACGTGTTATTAGCGCGCGATGAGGGATAACATTGTCGTGGAACGCGTGGTGTGATCCTCGTGACGAACGCGATAGTCGCTTTTGTTTCCAGGCTTCCTCCTTTTTTCTCTCCCCTTTTCCGATATTAATGAGATGCGTATTGCGGTAGGTAAGGGTTAATCGCTGGTATGCGTGGTACGGCTCTAGCGACCTAGGTTACGGGGTAGTACGAGTCGCGAGCGTAGCTATTACGATAAGAGACTTGTTAGGTATTCGTAGGACAGGAGGTAATTTCGCGACCTGAATTTTTTAATCGTTTCTCGAATTCCTCGCCCCAAAGTTCGAAGGGATATTAACGGCTGTTAATTGGGGGATTTCAGTGTGGTTTAAATTGGAGAAATAGAGCACGAGGATGATTCTCCGCTTTGTTACTCCTGCCTTTTTCTCCTATGGAAATTCCATTTAATTTAATCGTTCGCTAACAGCTAGCGCAAATTATACATGCCCTAATTTTTCGATTAATCACACGCTCGTTAGCATAAACTCGTTAACATCGAGTCTACGTGTATTCTAAATTTCAAAAGTGGAGCGTAACGCTGGTGTTTCCTATTTTTATTCCGCTCTTGCTTTTCTCCATTTTCTTCGCGAGCAAACGTAACAACCGAATCATTCTAATTTCATACTCGAGAGTGTCTTTAACCGACGGTATAAATTCAATCGAAATTTCAGAAACCGAGCAAAGTGCTACTTCCCGTTATTATATTTTGCCAATCTTCGAAGATTATTTAATTACTAGAGGAAATACCTGGAATGTTTGAAGTGGACGAGTGGGGTCCAGCACTGCTTCCCCATTTTCTTGCTTCCGTCGAATTTCTTCTGCAAATATGCTTTTGGTCCATGTTCTATTAACCTGGAAATTAAAACAGACGTTATAGTAATCTTCGAAGAATATCCATTTGTAAGGTTTAAACAGAGAAGTGACTTTTACCATTGATTGTCAGGCAGCTTGAGAGGCCGTCGCGACGCGACGCGTCGGCCATCTTGGAAAGCAGCGGTCAGTCCATGTCCAATTAGTCTGTAAATTGAAAAACATATTATTTCAATTTTCGGAGACTATTCACTTGCGAAATTTATACGGAAATCAATTTTCGCGAACGATTATCAAACAATTGGAATGCGATGCGTCGGCGATATTGGCAGGTAATGGTCAGTATGTATCCAATTAACCTCTAAATTAGAAAAGACACTATCCCAGTTTTTCCCTAATTTTCGGAACCCATCGATTTGAACAATTCATACGGAAAAGCGACTTTCGCAGTCAGAGACGCCGTCGCAACGCGATACGTCGTCAATACTGACAAGTGATAGTCAATACATATCCTATTAACTTCTAAATTAAAAAAGACACTATCCCAATTTTTCCCTAATTTTCGGCACCCATCGACTTGCAAAATTCACAGGGAAAAGTGATTTTGGCAAGCGATTGTCAAACAATCGGAGAGGCCAATGCGACGCGATACGTCGTCGATGTTGACAGGTGACAGTCAATACATATCCTATTAACTTCTAAATTAAAAAAGACACTATCCCAATTTTTCCCTAATTTTCGGCACCCATCGACTTGCAAAATTCACAGGGAAAAGTGATTTTGGCAAGCGATTGTCAAACAATCGGAGAGGCCAATGCGACGCGATACGTCGTCGATGTTGACAGGTGACAGTCAATACATATCCTATTAACTTCTAAATTAAAAAAGACACTATCCCAATTTTTCCCTAATTTTCGGCACCCATCGACTTGCAAAATTCACAGGGAAAAGTGATTTTGGCAAGCGATTGTCAAACAATCGGAGAGGCCAATGCGACGCGATACGTCGACGATGCTGACAGATGGCAGTCAGTACATATCCTATTAACCTCTAAATTAAGGAAGATACTATCCCAATTTTCTCCTAATTTTCGAAACTCATCCACTTGCAAGGTTCATACGGAAAAGTAATTTTGGCAAGCGATTGTCAAACCGTCGCGTCGCGATACGTCGACGATACTGACAGATGGCAGTCAGTACATATCCTATTAACCTCTAAATTAAGGGAGATATTATCCCAATTTTCTTCTAATTTTCGAAACTCATCCACTTGCAAGGTTCACACGGAAAAGTAATTTTGGCAAGCGATTGTCAAACCGTCGCGACGCGATACGTCGACGATGCTGACAGATGGCAGTCAGTACATATCCTATTAACCTCTAAATTAAGAAAGATACTATCCCAATTTTTCCCTAATTTTCGGAACCCATCGACTTGCAAAATTCACAAGGAAAAGTGATTTTGGCAAGCGATTGTCAAACAGTCGGAGAGGCCGTCGCAATACGATACGTCGACGATGCTGACAGATGGCAGTCAGTACATATCCTATTAACCTCTAAATTAAGGAAGATACTATCCCAATTTTCTCCTAATTTTCGAAACTCATCCACTTGCAAGGTTCATACGGAAAAGTAATTTTGGCAAGCGATTGTCAAAC
>NW_016910954.1:659113-674170 GCF_001483705.2 Eufriesea mexicana
CGATACGTCGACGATGCTGACAGATGGCAGTCAGTACATATCCTATTAACCTCTAAATTAAGGAAGATACTATCCCAATTTTCTCCTAATTTTCGAAACTCATCCACTTGCAAGGTTCATACGGAAAAGTAATTTTGGCAAGCGATTGTCAAACCGTCGCGTCGCGATACGTCGACGATACTGACAGATGGCAGTCAGTACATATCCTATTAACCTCTAAATTAAGGGAGATATTATCCCAATTTTCTTCTAATTTTCGAAACTCATCCACTTGCAAGGTTCACACGGAAAAGTAATTTTGGCAAGCGATTGTCAAACCGTCGCGACGCGATACGTCGACGATGCTGACAGATGGCAGTCAGTACATATCCTATTAACCTCTAAATTAAGAAAGATACTATCCCAATTTTTCCCTAATTTTCGGAACCCATCGACTTGCAAAATTCACAAGGAAAAGTGATTTTGGCAAGCGATTGTCAAACAGTCGGAGAGGCCGTCGCAATACGATACGTCGACGATGCTGACAGATGGCAGTCAGTACATATCCTATTAACCTCTAAATTAAGGAAGATACTATCCCAATTTTCTCCTAATTTTCGAAACTCATCCACTTGCAAGGTTCGTACGGAAAAGTAATTTTGGCAAGCGATTGTCAAACAGTCAGAGAGGCCGTCGCAACTCGATACGTCGACGATGCTGACAGATGACAGTCACAGTACATATCCTATTAACCCTTTGACTGCGGTACATTCTCAAAGAGAACCATCAATACAGACAGCGCGATATTTGACAATTGGCTGAACAATATTGAAACAATTGCCGATATTCAATTGCTATGTTATATTTCAGGTGGAATCAGTTGGTAAAATAGTAAAAGTGATAGAGTAAGAAAAATATAAGGAGCGTGTATTTAAGTCTTTCCTATATATTGATAAATTTATGAGGACGTACATATACGTCTTTCGTAGTGAAAGGGTTAACGTTTAAATTAAAAAAGACAGTATCCAAATTTTTTCCTAATTTTTTGAACGCATTCACTTCCGAGATTCATACGAAAAAGCGTCTTTCGCGAGCGATTGTCAAACATTCGCAGAGGCCGTCACGACCCAATACGTCGTCCATGTTGACAGGTAACGGTCAGTATACATAACCTATTAACCTCAAAATTTGAGGAAAACACTTTCCTAATTTTCTCCTAATTTTCTGAACCCATCGACGTGCAAAGTTAACACTGAAAAGCGTCTTTCGCGAGCGATTGTCAAACAGCCGGAGAGGCCGTCGCGACGCGAGGCGTCGTCGATGCTGGCAGGTAACGGTGAATCGGCAGAAACCGCAGAGCGGCGAGATCGGCGCGCAACAGCCGGATGAAAGTCGGAAAGTTCATGCGTGCGACGGACAGATCGGCACACGCAAGGTTCGTTTTCGCGGCATCGCGTTTCAATCTGCCCGTTCGTGCACGCACGCGGCTCGCCCGGAGATAATATTGTTGCGTCGCGGAAACGCGAAATTCGCACGCTCCGAGTGATATTCATAATACGAGGCCATTAATTCCTCATTGTCTCCGCGTTCCGTCGACCCCGCCATTCCCGCTTTTTCCACCTCCTTTTTTTCCTTACACAGCCTGTCCTCCAATCGCGGGGCCGACCGCGGCGCGATAACGCGTCAATGGAGAAGCCGTTTTCCCGTAGCTCGTTGCGTGTGCTCGAGTATTTCTTTCGTAAATCACCATTAGATCCGAGTTACGCGATTCCACTTATGAGGAAAACGTGGACTTTTCCAGGGATACACGCCGCTGCACATCGCCATGCAGTTCGATCACGAGAATATCTTCAATCTGTTGGTCCAGGTGTACGGTGAGTTGAATACGTTCAGAATTCCTACATCTATCAGAGTCTGTGCGTTCTGCTAACTCGAATATGCAAATTCATAACGAACGGTGGAGGAATAAATACGCCAGGGAATTATCGATACTATTGCAATTATCAAATTTCAAAGGAATATCCCAATATTTCGTTACATCCTCGATACATGTCGATAATACGCAAAACATTAATTATTCGCCCATTTATAGAGATATTACACATTTCTCGGAGATTTATTTATTTCTTCATCGGGATATTTATTCGAGTAAAATATCCGCGATCCAATTCTCTGGAAAAAATTATTTTAATAACAGCGATAACCTCCTCTAACTATCTATAAATAAATACCTCCTATTCTTAACCCTTATCGCTAGCCTTTTATACGTAATTCTCACTAGATTGTAGCTAATCTCGTTAAATATGCGACAAGTTTTCGTCATGTCACCTGCCACGTGACGTACAACCGCAGCGACAAAGTACTGTTGTCACGTGAGAGGTGACTTACCACCGATAAGGGTTAAATCCTCCTATCCGACACGAATCCTAGGAAAAATCTGCCACGATCCTACACCGAATCGAATCCTCGCGGATAAACCTAAACGTACGAAACTGACACGCAGGAAGAGCGAAAGGATTGCTCGAGCATCTGCTCCATATTCTTTTCACGCGATATTTACAGGTGCGAATCAAGAGGTGCGGGATTATAGCGGGAAGAAGGCCAGACAATACTTGGTCTCCCAGGAGGCGGCCGTCAGTCAGGACACCTTCCGCAGTAAGTACCGCGCTCCTTTCGAGCAAAGAAATTCGCCGAGCAAAAGGATAAGGAGCAAAAAAGCGCAAAAGAAGAAAAAGACAAAGCAGAAATAAATAAAATTTATTAGCCGCGCTTAGCGCAATAATTGACTCGTAAATGCGAACACTATCAAGGCGCACGATCGAGCGATGTTATCGGCGAGCACCGTAAATGAGACGCGTCAAAGTTTCATAATATTCGCGCAAGGGAGGTAGCATTTACGCAAATCGCCAAGTAAATTACTCCCTGTACGTGTACCTTTATTTTTCCGTTTCTTTCTTATCTCTCTCACTCTCTTTCCCAACGATCGATCTTTTTTTTCCTACCGTCGCGGTTATCTCGGCACGATCGGCGGTCTATTAATTTCGCGTTAATCGCGAGCCTGAGAAAACCAGTTGGTCGAGAGGGACGCGCCCGTTTCAATGCTACGACCAGATACCATTGTCGCCCGAACATTCGCGATTAAAGTTACGCAACATTAAGAGGCGAACACTCGAAGCCTAGGGGAAAGCGTGCCCGCACGCATTGTTCCCCCTGTCCACGAGGATTCCCCCTGTCGACCGGTATGGTATCTCGAAAAGCGTCCCTGCCGATCCGATTAAATCGGCGCGCCTCGTTCGGCAAATCGTTCGGACCGCGTATGCTACGGGCTAAAAGCATTAACACCGTTTATTCCTCGACGAACTCTTAACCGCGCCGAACGTGGAAGGCAAACAGGTCGACGTGTCGAGATAAATCGCTGTGGATTTTTTCATTCGAGAAAGAGAAATTAAACGGCGATTTCTTCGATACCGAAATCGTGGAACCTGCTGCGAATAGAGATCGATCGGTGAAGATTCGAAGGAATTTATGCGCCGGTATCCCTACAGCGAAACGGAGAAGCCTCTGCGAAAAGTCGATCGGTGAAGACTCGCGAAAAATCGAACACTCGTGTTTTGGTACTAAAATTTGTAAAAAGTACAGCGGATACGTAGAAGATCGTGAAAAGTTAATGGTAAATATTCCGATGGTAAAATTGATCGGTAAAGACTTCTGGACAGCTCAATTATCCGAACATCGCTGCTTTAACGAAGCAATCAATATTCATACTTTTATCCAATAGCGTATCGTGACTGAAAAAATTAAAAATATAAAATACATAAATGCGTTCCTTTAAAGCAAGCTAAATTAGCCGAACGTAGCCTGTTACGAGTTACAGTTGACGAGGAAGGAGTCTTTATACAAAGGAGATGATCGCCGGGTTTAACGCTTTTCAATTTCCTCCGAGCTTCGTCGAATCGATTATACGAATATACTCGCGGGATAATTGCGTCAAATAAATTTCGCATCGCGGAATGGAACACGGCAACAATAAAGTACGGATGCTCAATCGTCGCGATAGAGCAATTACAGGTTACCGCACCAGGTACACCGCAGTTTGCACCGCTTTCATGCGCTTGGTTCTGGTTCAGCCTCGGTCTTCTCGCCTTCTATTTTCGCTATCAGCTTTCTTTTCATCGCGCGCATGTCCGTCCCGAGGAATTCGCCTGCCGTGTCCCGGCGACGTTCGCTTCCTAGTTTCCATACGCTTTCCAGGGTAGCATGCAGTCGCGAGTAATCTACACGAGACATTAACCAGTCCGCGAGCATCCACGGCGCACCTCGTCGTTCCACCATCTTTATCGGCCACGGCTAAATTCGTCGGCCATTCTCCACCTATCCTCTAAATCGTCGCTGGAACGAACTTCTTCGCGCGGGGAATACCATTGGACGCTCGCTGAAGATCCGTGCTTTTCCTCTAACAAATTCGTTTCCTCGGCTGATCCACAGCTCGCAAAACAGGCAGACACGTCGGGGCACGATGGAGATGTCCTGCGTAATCACGAGACCTGTTTTCTGCGATCGATGGAGATTTTAATCGTTTCTCGGATTAATCGGAACGAAGCACCTAACAGGGAACACTGTTGTTCGTAATAAGATAATTACAACGAATTCTCTCGTACGTTCGAGAGTCCTGCATTTTTACCTGTTTCCTCTTAAATGCTTCGCCCTACAATTACACTTAAAGACCACTCACGCGATCTCTCGACTAATCGTTCGATCGAACCATATAATCGCTACAAGCTACGATCTCTCCGTCTCTTTAACCTCTTCATTAACCGACAACATCTCCCAAACCTGCGGTCCGAATACTAATTATTCGACAATCATATCCACGATCCCTCGCGGATACTTTCGATCGGTCCCCATTAGCAGTCAGCACGAGCGCGCGGCATGCACCACCAGCTTGCTTCTAAACGCAATCCTCCTCCTGAGAAGATAAAGTAAAAGGTGTACAGGTATTCCGTGTGGCGACCACGCGATCGAAATAGACAGCAGGAAATGGTTTCGGGCTCTCTCTCACTCTTACCTCCTCTGTCCTCTGTGTTCTCGGTGAGTATCGGGGCTCTGGAAGTATTCTTCTGTTGTAGGGATTACTGCTGCCGCTACGCTCAGGCAAGTTCAGAAGCACACCTCTGCTAAAGTAGTAAAGCGCTTGTGTCGCAAGATTAAAGTAGCCGCACCTTAGAGTAACGTATGACTGTCACTTTTGTCGACGCTGACGTGAGTATTGCGCGGAGAATCCGCGGGTCCACTTCGCGTCTTTGCGCGCCATCTGGGACGCCTCGATGGCCTGCAACGAGAAAATATATAGTCAGAAATGGAGTTAAATCAGCCCTTTCGTGTCATTTATACATTTCTTTCCATTTTTTTTCTCTTTTTTTTTTTATTTTTCTTTCGTTCTTCTTCGTTTCTCTTTTCCACGCGTTTTCCTCGATTGCGATTGGTACTCGCGAGACGGTGGACCCGTTCATTCCCGAAATTCCAATGGAATTTGTGTACGTCCGGTACTCGTGACTCTTCGCTTCAGTCTCTTTAACGAAACGCACACACTCGTCCTCTTATGACGTCCTGACACCTTACGTGTGCCTAACTGGCCTCTGTAACCGCGCGCCGAAGATACCTGGCTGTTACGAACGCGTGGATATCTTCCCGTTTGTCTTGTCGTTTGACGTTGTCGTTGCTGTTTAACGTTGCGCTTTTACACGTCGAATGCTTCGACACGATTAAATCACACTTGTGTAACGATCGATGCGTGGTATTCTCATGTTGCGATACTCTCGAAGTGCGACGCAACGACGCGTGTTCGAGATGGTTGAAATAAAACAATTGGTAAAACGAGCAAAATTCCTCGCCTCACGTTGTCTCCGAAACGATTTGTCTTTTGAGCGAGAAAAAAAGAGAAGAAAAAAAAAAAAAATAGAAAGAGAAATAAGGAAAAAAGAAAGATACGTCTCGACGATCAATCGAAGTGGCAGTAGTACCTGAAAACACTCCCAGCACCGTAGAAACGATGTGATTTAACCCCATGGCCGACGATGTGAACGTTCCTCGAACGGCAACGCGATTTTATCACGTTCAATTTACACGCTTATGCTCTCCGCCGATCGTGTAAAACGCGCGCGAGCAACTCGGAAGAAAAGCGAGATTCAGGCATGTTCCACATCGTCGACCAACGACAATCGTCAGTGTTTTCTTTGTTGTCACTGTTACGCGCGTGGTAATAAAGCATGTGTACGCGAGCATGAGAAAATCGGCCGATTTCCCCCACCCACGTCCGTTTTCTGAACGCGTGTTGCCCGGTATACGATTCGACTGTTCCGAGGCAGAGTTTTCTTTTTCGATTAACAGCAATCCGCTCTATTACACGACCCGCAGCACGTTGATCCTTGCCGCGAGTTCACTCACCCCTTCGATCTTCCGTTCGATGGAACACGCGACCGCGCTTCTCCAGAGAAAATCGGCCCCGTGCCGGAAGGCGCTCGACGTCGCCACTAGCGACGCCAGCGTCGCGCGATTTCACGCGCGGACACCGAGTGACGCGACCTGCTTCTTAACCAGATTAACTCACCCGGTTAGTCCGACTGCCCTGTCCGATCTTTCGTCCTGCATACGCGACAGGTTCAACCGTTTCACCGACAATCGGGATAATCGATCTTCGATACTCATTCGCGTGGAAAGAGTACGATTTTTTTTTTCTTTTCTTTTCTTTTCGTTATCAGTGCTGAGTAGCGTCGAAGCATATGTCACGTTGATCGAGGAAGAAGTTTGACAAAGAGCGTTTTCCGGAAATTTTTCGTTGAAGAATTTTGATTTTTCTGAGCCTGGGTCATTTTTTTGTTTTTTTTTTTTTTGTTTTTTTCTTTTTTGTTTTCGATTATTTTTCGTTCAGTCGGTTGCGTTACTGAGCACTGAGTGTAACCTGTGAAGCTGATTCGTTCGTCATTAACCAACAGCAACAGCCTGCAAATGCCGCAAGCGCTGTCGCTCTTAACGTTTTTCTAACCACGACGACTAATTCCGTCGAGTACCGGCAATCCAGTAATTTCCAATAATCAGCCCGTGTCTATTAATCCTCGATATTCCTCTGCTCCGACGTCCGCGCCCGCCGCGGCTTCCACGAGACAGTCTCAAATGATTTTCTATTTTATTTCAGAAATAAAAGCAAGGAAAAAGCATGCAGGTAAGAAATAATCCGCATGGAACGATCACTAATTAAATGGAGCTAGTTTAGTGCATGCGTCGGGCCGTTCTGTGGAGTAGTGAGCGACAGTGTTCGGTAGAGTGGTTTTAGTTTTCTTTGATCTTGCTGAACTACCACTTGTTTCTAGCCGTGGTATTATTCCTTGCACCTGAAAGATCCGAAAGTGAAACGAAAGTGCGAGAACTCGCACGTGAAACGATTAGGATCCACGTTGGTAACGTAGCGTCTCCAATTATCAATCGGACAATTTCTATGGAGAAAGATTCTATGACCGAGACGGAGAAAATTGGCGGAGAATTCGAGAAATCGATCGAAATCGGTAGACTCGGGAGAAAATATTTAATCTCGGAAAATGATCGGTAAAAAAAATATCTGTATGCTTTTACACGTTAAAACGCATTACCATACGTATACGTAAAAGCTTGGAAATTCGTGGCAAAATCCCCTAGATAAATACGAACCTAGATATTTCTTCGGCTCGTCTCATTAAGAGGAAAAGAAAAATTCATTTATGCGAACTTTCTCGTCGAGAAATTTCGTATTCTCCTTTACCAATTTTCTCTCGAGTTCATAGATAAAATTCTAACCTCGAATTACTGGAATCGCCCCGTAAGACTCATGCATCTATCCCGTACACAGACTCTCGTATTTCTACACACAGCTCCCCTTTCAAGCACCTTGCAAATTCTCGCTCTATCTAAAAAAAAGAGAAAAGATAACCTCGTTTGAGTCCCCAACACTTTCCTACGTAAGTTACAATACCTACCAAGGGTCCCCTCTAAACGGTAGTCCATGTTCTATAGTCATTCTCCTAGACTCGCTTCCAACTTCCTTCACGGTAGATGCATGCGACACGAACCAACTCCCAAATACGAGAAAGCAATGAAAAGAGCAGCGGTGCGGTTTAGTTGCTCCGCTTGCGGCAACAGTAGCGCCAGTAGCGGCGTTTACACGATTTAGAAAACAGCTAAACGCAGCGGAGAGCGGGAAGCGTTTAGCGGCACGATGATTGCAATGCGGTAACACGATCATTGGTTGAACACGCAGAGAAAGATCTTGGTTTCCTGCGTATTGGCTCGCTGAACGTACGCGTGAAACGTACGACGGAAGCGTTCAGCCAGTTCCTGGGTGTGGCAACTAGCAGCGCCAGCAGCAACCACGAGAAGATACACAAGAGCTGGGGATCGGCGGATAATGTGCAGGTAGAGGAGAGAAAGAGAGACGGTCGCGTTCTCGAAAATTGCCCGATACCCGGCCTCCTCTGCTTAACCCTCTATAATTATTCAACCCTTGGACGAGCACCGGCAGCACCGTATCCCCCCTGATGCATGAATATTATGCGACGAATCGCGAACTCGTTTAATATTAACGCTCGCTTTCCACAGGTAGGGAGATGAAATTACCGTGCGCGCGACCACGAGCCTGCCTCCTTCCGAAGAGGATACGTGGGTCGACCCGCAAGTCGCACGTTTTTAATCGAAAATCGTCAATCTCCGCACTTTACGCTGCACTTGACAAATCGTGATTTTAAACGCGAACATTTTCTCACTTTGTCCATTCCAGAACGTGTCGAGCGGTGACTCGCGGCCATCTTTGTTTTGAGAAAAACAATCGACGTTATCCAGTGATTATTTTTCTTTCGAGATTTATCTTGAGTCGGTAATAAACGATTCCTACTTTGTATTTCTTATTGCTTGCACGATCGGTTCGAAGGAGGCACTACGAGAGCATGCTGGAAACGTCCAAGGGTTGTCCTAATTCTTTTCTCTAAAGGTTATAAATATTTTTCTAATTCTTACAAAGTTGGAGCAGAAGATGATGCCACCGCCAAAGTACGCGCCTATCAAGAAGAGGAGGAGTCGACGAGCACAGGATTTCGGTTCGTCGCGGGATCACCAGGCAGCCAGTCAGCCAAACACTCCGCTCCTTCAGGGCAAGGTCTCCCGGTCGAGTCAGTCGATGCATCGCCGACCGACCTCCACGACAGCCGTCAGTTCCGCCGCGCCCAAGATGCAGCAAAGCAACGATTCGGACTCGGACACCGCGTGTGGCTTCGATTCCGCGTGGAGAGGATCCGCACAGCTTTAGAACAGTCCGTGCGTTTAACGTCGCGAAAAATTGAGGCTCTACTGAATCACCGTGTACCTTGCCCTCTGGTCTTTTTAAATAACGATTTTTAAATCTCTTTTTTCGATTTCATCGAATTGATGTAATATATTTAAAAAAAAAAGACTGAAAGCAGATTGTTGGGATAGCGTGACGATAATTGGGTATCAAGCGAGCTTAAAGTACGTCACTTTTATAAGTTATAAAACAGTCTTGCGGAGACAAATTTGAAAAATGTTTAAAATCCGAAATACGAATTTCTTCGAAGATTAATTACCCTTATAATTGACTGATTAAAACCACAGTAATTTTAAAGGAATTCGTTTTCGTACAGAGTTTGCACAATTATTTTTTGATGACATTTTCTTCTGTTGTGAAAGGCAATATTCTTTACTATTATTATTATTATTATTATTATTATTATTATTATTATTATTATTATTGTAGTTTTTGTAAGTGCCTTAATTTAACAGTTGAAAGCAATTTTAGATTGACCGATTTCATATTTTACACAAACACCAAATATATATTCTATTGTAAGCATAAAAACGAGATCGCGATTCTTGTATACAGGGTGTACTGCGCACAATTTTTTGTAAGATACATTTATCACCTAAGAATGTGAATACAATCAATGTACCTAAATAGCGGATAAAGAACTGCAATATTGTCAATGTTGTCACATTATTAACAAATATATTAATTATTGATCGTAGATTTTCGAAATGAATTGTATAAATATTTGTTTGAAGAAATAAATAATGAACAACTACTTGTATTTATACCTACATATATTGTTTCCTTCTAGATTTTAAATTGGAGTGTTTGATAAAATTTAATAAGCAATGTGCAAGCACCATCTATTCGGTTACTTGAGAACTAGTATTACTTGCAATTTTCTAAATCTTTCGCTAGAGGTCGCTCGATTGCAATACCAAATCTACTTATCAATATATGTGTCTCTATATATATATTCTAAACATATTACCGGCAGAGAATTTCGCAGAGAAAATGTATACAAGAACATTGTATTCTTATAAATTTTAGGTAGTGTCTGACAGTAACTTTATATTTACTTTATTTATCACGCATTCCCTTAACAAATCCTGATTTACTTTCTATAAATGTCAAGTATTTAAAGTGTAAATGTAAACTGCCTTTGTCAACCTGAATGTAAAACAATTACATTTCATATCTCATTCAGATTGAAGAATTGTTTTCAAATGTAGGTTAAACTGAGTAGTTATTATAAAGATTCAATTTTTAGCATAAAAAGTTATTTTACTAAAGGACCATGTATGACACATGTCATCCTAGTGTAAGTGTAATTTAACTAATTTTCAAACGTATTAGCTTTAAAATTAATTTGCATTAATATTGTTAGTATTATGATATTGGAAAACTGGGCTGCACTGATTCTGTAAAAATTAATACAACATTTTACGTTTATATTGAACTATGTGAAGGTAATTAAATAATATGAAAATTAGTCTTTTGTATTTTATAAATACTGTCATAAATAATGTTTATACCTAGCAAAAAGATACTGGGAAGTCAATTACAAATATAATAAAGATTTAGACTTGTTATATTTAGAAGTAAAACGAAATAAAAATTCTCAGATAGAGATATATGTACCTTGGTCAACGTCGTTTAATATTTCTCTTGATGAGATAGAAAAAATACAAGAAGGTTTGGATGTCGAACAGTAAGAACAAAAGTATTATAAAGTCTAAGAATTACTAAATAATTTATAAATTAATCTGAATATTTTCTAACAGGATAACATTTGTTTTTAAACTCGAAGACAGTACAAGCATTATTTATAAAGCTAGCAAAGGTCTTATAAAACCTGTGGATCCTGAAACAACTAAATTACTGAAAGAGAAAGAAGAAAAAAAGCTAAATTTAGAAAAGGAAGTACGAAAAAATACTTCCCATTTATATGAATTGGCAAAATCTTTAAACACAAAAGAAACAGATAACCATGTAAACAATGCTGATGTAAATAATAGCAATAAAACCATGAATGAATAAAATTTATTTGTACCTTATATTTAAATAGTATCTATTCTCCTAAAGGAATTCAAAAACATTAAAAACAGGAGTATTATGTTTCTTTCAAATATTTATTATTGAAAGTAATTTTTGTTTATATAATTAAAATATGTAAGGTTTAGATGTGCTATGAAAAATTGTGTAACTAGTTAAAATGATATGTATTAAGCTGTCACTGCAAATGTGGATATTAAATAAATTATTGCTTAATGGTATTTTATAAGCATTTTTTATCTTGACACATTATCTACGTAATTTAGTAAACACTGCAAGTATGAGGCACATGCTATTTCATTACTGTCAACTACGGATAAATATAGTGAACATTCTAAACTAAGGTTAAAACGTAATAGTGTTACGTTATTTTGTATGTATAAAAATACGTAACGAAAGTATATTTTAACAAGGTTACTACTTCGAGTATTCAAAATAGATCTATCTACAAAAAAATTGACGACACTTGTATTATATACATCTTTGAATTACTATTGTTTAAACGACACTTCCTTTTCAACATTGCAATGAATATATAAAGAACGTCTGTCATAAAAACTACCTATATGTACTATCTTAATGTAACTTTAATTATACTTGTAATATATGTATGTACTGTTTATGTATATGTATACATATGTCTTATATATTTTAGAATATATAATTAGTACATTGACAAGAAAATATTGATTAATACAAAATGATTCATTTTTTATAGAAGTGTGTAGTTTGGCAGTTCGACACGGGGGAATAATATAATGTTCTACATACGAAATATAAAAATAAACATTTAATTATTAACAAAACAGTATATTTTTTTTATTTTTATTTCAAATTTTTTGAAAATTTAATTCAAGTCAAGTATTTTGTGACCTCTTAGCTTTATTCAAATAGAAGTGCTTAATGGATGACGAAGACATACGTTCATAAAATTTCCGATGTTCCTATATTTTCTTGTCTATTATACAATGAAAAGGTATAATATAGCTTTTAGTGTTCATGTATGTTTTACTAAAATTGTATTATAGTTACTCAACTAGACTTTAAAACCTACATATGAGAATTGTATAAAAACAGGCACATTAGGAATAATGTGTTACATGAGCACCTCTGTATAAGTAGGTTTCCATATCTAATATACAAGGTCTCGGTATAAAATAGTTACCAAACGGTTATTAATTTATTAGTGCATTAAGGCAACTAGAATTCGAGTAGTACTCGAAACTATCACAAGTGATACGATTAGTTTTTTGTTTTACAATTTTAAATACTGTTTTTGGGACAATGATTGATGATCTCAAGCTTATATGACTAAATTTACGATATAAGGAAATTTTAAATGAAACCATTTGACATTACTACCACACAACTATAATAATTAAATATTATAATCGGTAATTAATATTACCTTTCTTCGAGCATATTTCGGAATTTTCATTACAAAACTAATTGAAATTTATGTAAGTAAAAGTAAATACTACAGTAGGTTCCATTTAAAACATTCTTTTACATAAAACTTGTGTATCAATTGTTAAATGAATGAATTTGATGGTTTGATAATATTGTTACAAGAAAAATTACTACCACAGATATGTGGTTCTTAATATTAACTGAAGTATGGTATACTATTATTGATACTTCTGAAAATTATTTATATGGAAGTAATAAGTTTATTGTTTTAAATAAGCTCATATAATATAGAAGAAAAGAATTCTAAAAAGGCATGAAAATAATGTTAATAGAAAACTCTTTCAATAGCTAACAAGTAATGTATGCATTTGTGATGATTGTACAGTATACTCATAATTATTGACAGAACTGAAAGTACAAAGAAAAAGATGAATGAGTAAACTGTAGTGATGTTTAGATTAAAACGTAAATATAATCACTAATAGCATACTAATATGAATTTGGGATATTACCCTTGTGATACAGTATTGTGTAATATATCAAGCTTAACTATTATTACTTATAAACCTTATGCATTATTACTTTTTAATATCTGGTTACATATTTACAAGGTATAGCACTAGAACACCACAAGTATTCTATCACATACTGGAAACATGAAAATATGTAACTAAGTAATGAAATGAAGTGGATAAGAGGATAATAGGAATCAGACCTAAAAAATTTGTCGAATTAGAAAGAAAGGTTGTCATAGGCAGAGTGTCAAATTAACTGTAAATAACTGGTCTTAATTTCTGATTCTGTTAATGATTAGGTACATGTGACTAATATAATTAAAGCGCCCAGTGTTAACTTGTGATTATGTTAATAAACACTGTTATACATAGTGCCATTTCTTCATTCAATTCCCTATCACATGAGCATGAGCAAATACAACTATGTTTTGATTTATTTTCTGCACTTTATGAATTATAATATGTTTATACAGTAAATATCCTCTACTTTACAAGGATATGATTGTTGAGTAGTTGAAAAACGATTATCATACATAAAAATGAGCGTGCTAAGTGAAAATTGTAAAATAATACTTTAAACTGATATCATTTTAAATATTTGGTCAATATTTAGAATCATAATAATAAGATCCAATAATTTTTAATTAAGTGGTATAAATCTTTATAAATTTAAATTCCAAACAGTAGTTTTGTATCAAAATATGAAGATGCTACAAAAGTACTTGTACAATTTATGTATCTTTCCTGGTCTTTCAGTTGATTAAATCTGAGCATTACATCCAGGTAAACAACTACAATATTAATTACTACATTATAGTGGAAGAGCCGACCACGTAAAAACAACTCTCGAGGGAGACGTTCGGGCGACCCTAGGTGATCATATTGAGCACTCCTAGTAAAAATTTAAATTGTTCTTTGAGAAAGACGAGCTTTGAGTATAAAGATGGCTAATAACACCGCACCAGAAAGCCATACTGATGAAGCAGGCGCGGAGTGGTAACGTAATTTGCCGCGCCAAGAAGACCCAGAGTTATTAGATCTGTCAATCTGGGTAGTCTTAAAAACGATGCCTATGAGTCCTTTGTTGAAAATCGGTCCGAATAACATGGACTATTTGTATATCCATCACGTTTAGGACTCTGGATTTTGTCTCGATTGTAAAATGTACTCACTGACCATATATAACTCCATGAGCAGCAGGTGGCTCGTGAAGTTGACATAATGCAAACACGAGGCGTCGGTGAATCACATTCATCGTTGATCGATACTGTGTGGCCATTTATGATAAGTTAGCTGGTAAGGTAATTGATAAGAATAGGTCAAGGACAAAGAGCAAAAGCACAAACCGCGAGGTACAAGTAACAACTGTGCCGGTAGGAACAAAGTCTCGACCAAAAACGAGAGGCAAAAGAAGAGTGACAGATCACCAGGCCACTATTGCACAGCAGCCTCAAGGGTGCAGACGTTAGTGCGACCAACCTATCCGGGCAATCAGAGAGCAATTCAAGCGGATGTGATAGACAGACCACCACTTATGTTTGGAGTTGCTGTTTTCATGATAGACGTGATCCCTGTGCGTATTGTATACACCAGCAGTTACTGGTGCGCTGAGTACTAACAAGAACTCAGTCGCTGTCGATAGATGATCGACAGATTCATTAAGTCCAGGATTTAGAACTGTGAAAGACAAGGCTGGCGTTGAAAAATCAGATCAGATGTGTCAACGATGTTTAGCGACAGGGTAACATCGACGCT